>NC_044068.1:17607082-17639582 GCF_902167405.1 Gadus morhua
TCTGGATCTAGTCCACCTCATTCCATAGTGTCTGTGCACGCCAGGAAATATCTGCACATCTGTAGGGAATGCATTGCATATGAACAAAACACCTGGAACCACAGGAAGCTACACCTGCACATTCAAAGTGTACATTGAAAATATTTGTATAGAAAACCAGATGTTTCTTTTCCTGCCAGGATTGTCAGCCTCCAACGTTCTTTGGGGCCAATAGGTGACTGTCATGGAGAACACCGGAGATTCTCCTGAGCATGGGGAAATGTCTCTCTGTGTGTTGATCTTATAAGATAAAGGAGATCCCAGAGGGGAGTTCATTGTAACATAAACCTGGTTTATAGCCCTGAGACCTCGATGGTCACACAAAGATCCTCCGTTGAAATCCGATAGTAAACTAAACAACCTGTGCTTTTGAGAAGGCAGAACCTATTCAATAAAGAAATTTTAAGGCCAATTCCCTTGATGCCACACGTGTGAGGTTCAGTGAAAAACCCATCCTTAACGCAGGATCCCTAATGCTGCTCAGACTGTCAGAAAGTCATGCCGTTTTCTAACAAGTGGTGTGAACTAATTGTGTTAACACCACTAACAGACTGTTGAGTAGTATCCGCACATTCTCCACTTTGCGTGACATGACGTTTGTTGATTACAAGTTAGGTTTACCTTTTTAGAACGTTTCATTACTTTGAGTTATTGCCTGAATTCAGAAAGTTCCAAAAAGATAAACAACCAAACAATCAATTCAACCCAACTAAACTTGACCTAACTCAAATAAATAGACATAGATAGATTCAAACCAAATGTGGGACTCCCCAGAGTCAGAATCAAACTAAGTGCGCTCTGAGCTGTTGAAGCAGTGCTTAGAGTGGAAAAAAATAAGTGCTGGTACTCCCTTCTTCACTTATAAGCAACGCGGTAGAGGTAATGCTGAGCTTCAAAAACGATTTAATCAAAGGGACAACCATTTCAATTATTGGAGTACACTCACTTTAGTGTAATGAAAGTTTTCAGGCTGGGATGTCCTTAAATCCTAGGAATTGATGTAAACTAAACCAGTCCAGATATAAAAGGTAAGTAAATATAATATGTCAGATATTATATAAAAATCATGGATATATAGCAATTGTTAGCTAACATGCCTGCCATAAGAATTAATAATGGAAGGGTTTATAATATTATAAACGCAATATTTATAATAAGCTGTGCATCTGTAATGTTTGGTTGTTTGTGTGCCCCAAAGTGACCAAAAATTGATTAATGCAGCTTTAAGATCTATGCGTCAACAAGATAAAATGAAAATATGCTTGACAAAAACACGCCTCCTCTCAACAGCAACTAATCAAAGGGACAACCATTTCAATTATTGGAGTACACTTGCTTTAGTGAGCAAACCCGCATCACCATGCTTTGTGCCAATTACACAAGGATTTAGTGTGTGGTGCATTGAATTCTTCAGGCCTAAAATCTAGAACTCTGGTGGAAGCGATGAAAACAAGGTGTCACATCTATGAGAGGAGGCAAACTGGCACACCATGTTCCCTGTGAACGCACACAACAGAGACAGACACAGATAGAAGACAGTGTTAGACAACAAATAAAATTAGAGTAGTTAGCTATGCAGCTTGCAATCAATGTAGTCAAAATATAAAATGCGTTGTGAGATTAATCTCATTGGCTATTTTAAAGAAACAGTGGAAGTAAAAGATTTGGTTGTATTGTCTGTTTGATAGTAGCATAAATTCAGCAAGCACAAACTTCAGAAATAAGATGTTCACATACTTACAGAAATTGCACCATAGGCTCTGTGGTTAAATTCAGGTTCTGGGGCTGCTGTTTCATCCGCATCTTACCTTGCCTTTGCAGGGAGAGGCTGAAAGTGATCAGAGGTAGACAATAAATTACTGTATCTGTGAATTTGGTAATGAATTCAGTGAGGTAATCTATAAATGGTAAATGAATAAACCATAACTTGTCAACCATTGTACTTTAGTGTAACACGTCAGCAGAGTTGACAAATATTCAAAGCCAAAGACATAAGCAAACAAAAAATGTAGCTTTAACAGAAATATTGAATGTCAATCTTGATTAAAAACAATTAAAAAGATTGTGTACAGAATAAATATTATAAGACAATTAACCTACTTAAAAAAGGGTCCTACAGGTCTTGGGGTCAGCTTTGCTTGAATGATGAGGAGCATCACATGCTGTTTCATCTGCAGATTTTCCTCCCTAGGCAAGCCTTGACTTTACATAACTTTGTGGATTGAACTGCTGTAAAGGTGGCCCATTGCATTTCAGAAACCCCTTATTTTGGAACGCGATACAGAGGACGCCATTGTTGTTCACTTTATTTCCGAACTTCCGGATAGTTCAGCCTGAAAACCCATAAATATGGACATGGTTGCCAAGCTGTTGGATGATGTTGGGAACAATGTCCAGTGTTGGCAAGCGTAATGCAAAACTCTTCTGTGTTTGCTGCATAACTTTACATAACTTGAATATCAAGAAAAACAATGATTTCAATGTTATACTTCACATGTGGAGAATGGGAATAGGCATCAGAAAATAGAAAACCTAATGGCGCGTTTCCACTGCAGGGTGCGGACGGCTCGGTTCGCAAAGGTGCGGTACGGATTGCGTTTCCACCGCCAAAAGTGGGCGTGACCCGGACTGAGCCGTACTCGTTTTGCCCTCGTCTTCAGTACTCCTCCGTTGGGGTACTGAGACACCTGAAAGGGTGCCGGAAAATTCGAGCTCCACATCCCCTCCGTTGATTGGTCGACAGAATCGTCACTTCCGGGCGATGTGGGGATAAAAAACAAACCAACAGTAGCCTCGAGGTATTATTCAACATAATGAACATGTCGCGTAAAACGCTTGCTTGGGCGAACAAGGAGGTGGAGACGTTCCTCTGCATTCTTGGGGAGGAAGACGTTGTTCACAAACTTTACTTAGCTGCCGCGACGATCGACATCCGGCCTACCATAAAGGGTACTGTCGGAGGTGGAAACGCGACCTCGGAACCAAGCTGGGCTATACTGCCCCTTCCCTACCGGACTGAGGCGAACCGAACCGTACCGCACCCTGCAGTGGAAACGCGGCATAACAAGATTAAAACCCAAAACAAGAATCCTGTCGACCCCAAGATCATTGTGATGGGAGTTGACATGGTCATTGGTAACAGCATCGGTAACGAACAATTTAAGTTCATTTTTCCACAGACCTTCGTTTAGCCCTTTTCGCTCCGACCTTAATGTGACTAGGGGGGTTGGGGGCAGTATTTAGTAGCCTGGCATAACCCGACCAATTGCAATGTCTGGAACCACTCCGTTCATTTTCGTTTTCCAAGGGGTGCAATTTTCCAGGCCTACAACCAATCATATAAAAAAAAAATCTTCTTTAGTAATAATATACCGTCCAGTTGGTTTAATACTGCCTTCGACGATTCTACATCAGCGGAAGCCGTCGTATTTATCGCGCCTCATATTAGATGAACGGTTCTGATTTGTCGGACTATCTCGTACCCGGCAGAAATCTTTTTGTATGGGAGGGCCAGACCTAATTTGAAGATACGATTTGTCTGGTTCCCAAGATAAGGGGGCGGGGCTCCAAGTATAACGTGACATCAATAATCCATAAGGTGATGTCCAAAAAATTTCAATTGAGAATATTGTCATAGGGTCCCGAAAGCAACATTAGTCAATTTTCTCTCTGTCAAAATGTTGCATTGTTTGAAAGATAGATAACGTCACTAAACTATAACTCTTGGGGCTGTTCTCAGGGCCTTGTGGAACAATCCTCTGTAAAACCCCACGGTAGACGGACTTGGCCGAGGATACTTCCTCTATGGCATTACGTAGTGTCCAAAGATAATGAACAGGGACTGTTCACGGATCACCAAGGTCTACCTCTGTAGCAACGCCATCCCCATTAATAGTCCTCTTTGTTTGAGCTCTGCAAGGCTCTTTAAGATCACTGAGCAGCACTCAGCGAAGGGTTGAGAGATCATCACAGGTCGAGCGTGGACATCTCAATCAGTGAAGGGTTGAGAGATCATCACAGGTCGAGCATGGACATCTCACTCAGTGAAGGGTTGAGAGATCATCACGGGTCGAGAATGGACATATCAATTTGTTCAACTCCTTTGAGGTGAGGACGTGAGGAAGGACTGTTCTGCGAGGTCTCTCAATCTCCTCACACTCCTGCTCCTTACACCACTAATACAGCTCCCCATCTCCTGAGACCTGCGTGTTAATTTAGTCTGTTCATCGCTCATGTGTTTCAACTCAGTGGTTCTTTTGGTTTTGACCTTCCATGTTTTCAGCAGCCTTTCTGCTCCACCCTGTCAGACTTTCCCCCCTCGGTTTCCTTCTCCGTTCATCATCCATTTGCAAACCAAATTGCACCTCATGGGACAATAAGGACTGTCCAATCCATACAATCTTATCAATGTTGGACCCCCTCCCTTTGGTTACATATGCGTCTCTCTCTCTCTCTCTCTCTCTCTCTCTCTCTCTCTCTCTCTCTCTCTCTCTCTCTCTCTCTCTCTCTCTCTCTCTCTCTCTCTCTCTCTCTCTCTCTCTCTCTCTCTCTCTCTCTCTCTCTCTCTCTCCTCCTCCTCCTCTCTCGGTCCTTAGCCTTTTCGCATCGGGCAGGTCATAGGGCTTGATACCTAGCATGTCCGAGCCGTAGGCAAGATAGACAAGGCAATAACAAACGAGCTTCTTTCCAAAAGAACCAGAGCGTTGACAGATTGCACAAAACATCAAGAGCTAGCCCTCACTCCTCCAGCACATAGTTTTTTTACAGGTGTTTAACCAGGGCCATGTTATTATAATTGAAGCAGTTGTAAAAGTGAAGCGGTCACCCAGTGTAGCTGGAACGTCGGCCTCCTATAAGTCTGGAGTGCCAGCCTTGATTCCTACTACATTCCCTACATTTAGATTGACAACTGATACTGATGCTATGGTGAAGAGCTCAAATCCACCAGATCCCTCCGTATTATTTTAAAAGCGGTGGTGAGAATGTGACTCTTTCATGTGAAATAAATCAACCTCTGATTGTAACAACATACAATAGTAGTAGCGCTTCAGCTGGAGTAATGTTTTCCCATCCCGATGGTGTTGAGAGTACATTATCTACTGGAATTGCTTCCATCGTGATTCAACAATAGCTGCTCAGGACACAACATCCCCAGCTCAGGATTTTAATAATTTTCCCTGTGGTAGAAGTGCACACCGTTATGCTGGAATCCAGGCCTTATGGGATTGCTTGGTTTTCTAAGGGTTATTCTAACTTAACCAAGGCATGGGCTCAGAGCCAAGGCACACAGACCCATCAGGGGCCATGGGGCCAGTCCGTCTCTGTATGTTGTCCGATGCGGTGCCGTGCAACAAGCATTTCTTCTCATAACAAGCCAAGAAATTAAAACATTTGACCGGGCATTATTCTAGACAGCAGTCTGGATTTAAAGTCGGTGGAGCGCAATCCAACACACAAATGCACACACTCACACACACAGATACACACACACACACACACACACACACACACACACACACACATACACACACACGCACACACACACACACACACACACACACACACACACACACACACACACACACACACACACACACACACACACACACACACACACACTGTCCAGTAGTCAAAACAAGTGGTCAGTGCCAGAGCTGAGGTGGCAGGTTCCATGCTATCTCTGTGATAAAACAACATAACTAAACCCTTCCAGCTCAGATACACGATCACCGTGACAGCACCGTTTCCACCATGTTCCACTTTGGGCAGGGATGAACAGGGTCCAGGTTTGTAAACCCAGACAGCAGAATGATAATGGAAGAAGAATCTCTCTCTCTCTCTCTCTCTCTCTCTCTCTCTCTCTCTCTCTCTCTCTCTCTCTCTCTCTCTCTCTCTCTCTCTCTCTCTCTCTCTCTCTCTCTCTCCTCCTCCTCCTCCTCCTCCTCCTCCTCCTCCTCCTCCTCCTCCTCCTCCTCCTCCTCCTCCTCCTCCTCTCGGTCCTTAGCCTTTTCGCATCGGGCAGGTCATAGGGCTTGAAACCTAGCATGTCCGAGCTGTAGGCAAGATAGACAAGACAATAACAAAAGAGCATCTTTCCAAAAGAACCAGAGCGTTGACAGATTGCACAAAACATCAAGAGCTAGCCCTCACTCACTCCAGCACACAGTTTTTTAGCAGGTTTTTTTTATAACCATAACCAGGTGTTTAACCAGGGCCATCTCTGGGAGACTACTGCAAGACCTAACCTGCCCTTCAACCAAATGTTCCTCAACCTATTCTTCAGATGCATGCATCTTTATAGCAACACATACATAGATACAAGGTTTTGTGCTCTTCTTTGCAGGGTGAGGTTTGCGTTGTGAAATTGTTTGAGAATACTATTCCACAACAATTTCCACAGAATAACATTTGTGCCAAACACACCTTTCTAAGCTATTTGTCTCTTTCTTCATTGTCTACTAGGATTCTCCCAGCACACTAGGAGTTAGCCAATCGCTGTGAACAGTTTCTACCTCCTGGTTTCACCCTATATCCCCTATCCCTCCAAATAAAATGCCAATAGTGTTTTTTTACGTTTTCCTTGGCTGAACCCACGGGCCACGTCCGCCGCGGCAGCCACCGTAATAGACTTCTAATTGGCGTTGACGAATTAACGATATCCCTTAACGGTATATCCCGAAACGGGAATGAGAAACTCCCTGAATCCCAGTGGGAAATGAAGGAAACAATGTGGAGGAACACCCAGGAGGGACTGCTCCTTCAAGGGGTGGAGAGGAGGGGAATGAGTTAGGGCCTGTTGGGATAATTATGAGGACAGAAAGCAGACAAATACACATCTATGAAAAAACATTTGTAACTGAAATCTGCAAGGTTAAACGTGATACTGGAGGAAATGTATGCATCTCTTAGGGGAACTATGAGATCTTCTTTGACTTAACCATGTTCCATACATGTCACGGTTCCTGTAACCCGTATTGTAATGATGCAGATACAGTACCCTACCCATAGATTTCAGAGCACCACTGGGTAAATATTGACACACAGGTCTTGGTATTGTTTACAGTACAGGTAACTGTACTCCCTATTTATTATGTCTATTAATGACAGGGTTCTTCCACTTCCTGGCTGGGTAAGTGGCAACTTGGTTAAATTGCTCTATTTTTGTGTGTGTGTGTGTGTGTGTGTGTGTGTGTGTGTGTGTGTGTGTGTGTGTGTGTGTGTGTGTGTGTGTGTGTGTGTGTGTGTGTGTGTGTGTGTGTGTATGGTGGTTCCCGCTTTCATGACAACTTGTAAAGCCCCCCCGACGGAAGCATGTGCTGTGGTTTTAGATGCAAACACACACACACACACACACACACACACACACACACACACACACACACACACACACACACTAATAGAAGAGTGGTCAAACACGCACACAGACACGTGTTTATTTACACCTACAGTGTGGTCACACATACTGTACTGTTTTCCTTCAAAGTCACACCACAAGCAGAGCCAGAGTTTTTAGGCTGTAGAACTATGCATATTTAATTACATACTGTCAACACGGCATGGTTGTTATTCAATAGCTGCCCGTATTTTAAATACAATTATTTCATTACACGTTACCTTAGACTTGGGGGATTTTATGAAAACAACATTCTATCCAAAATGAACTCAGAAGTACATCAGTTCAGAGAGTTGGTTTTGGCCGGTCGGATGATGACTTGGCTTAGTACCGTATGTAGAATAGAACGGAACTGAACCTCTCAAGGCATAACCAATCCATCTGCCACATATTCTCGGTCACCTCACGGCTACCCTAAAGGATTTGGAGATGGAGGAGCTAGTTCATTGAGATGAATGAGGAGTGTTTATCGGAAAACATCTCCGGCTCATTCCGATTGGGTGTATCACAAATGAATCTCCAATCCAACGGCAGACAGACAGCTGTCGTCAACTAGAGCTTTGCTGGACAACCTCACCTCGCCCAGGAGCCTCTTAAACGTTTTGACCTTCAGGACAAACCTCTGTGGGTATCTCTCGTGTTTATTCTGCGCCTGGGAGGCTTGAACAAAGCCTGTGTGTGTGTGTGTGTGTGTGTGTGTGTGTGTGTGTGTGTGTGTGTGTGTGTGTGTGTGTGTGTGTGTGTGTGTGTGTGTGTGTGTGTGTGTGTGTGGGTGTGTGTGTGAGTGTGCTGTGTGTGTGTGTGTGTGTGTGTGTGTGTGTGTGTGTGTGTGTGTGTGCTTGTGTGTGTGTGTGTGTGTGTGTGTGTGTGTGTGTCTGCCTGTGTGTGTGTGTACGCGTGTGTGTGTGTGTGTGTGCGCGTGCATGTGTGCGTGTATGTTTATTTGTGTGTGTGTGTGTCTGTGTACGTGTGTGTCTGTGAGGGTGTGTGTGTGTGTGTGTGTGTGTGTGTGTGTGTGTGTGTGTGTGTGTGTGTGTGTGTGTGTGTGTGTGTGTGTGTGTGTGTGTGTGTGTGTCTGTGGGTGTGTGTACATCCAGGTGCTGGCCAGACATAGGTTCTAGGGAAAGTACAAGCAGATGTTTAAAGCCTGACCTGATGTAATGTCACATATTGTATCATAGCATGTGCAGCAGTAGTACTAAAAACTGCCCTTCTCATATCCTCTATGGGTTTTAGACTATTAACTCAGGTCTGATGGTTATCTATGGTTTGAGCTGTTCAACATCTCCTGAGGACCCCGCCTTATAATATATGCTTTGTTAAAAAAAACATAAACTTAATGGTGCACATCAACACATGGAATGTATGTTGTTTTCATGGTATCCATTACACTCTCAACTCCAGCTGACTTCATCCATACATGAATCATATATCCCGCATAGCTAAACCTAACCCAGAGCCTCTACAGGAACACACAGCTAACCCTAACCACTCAACTACAGGAACACACAGCTAGCCCTAACCACTCCACTACAGGAATACACAGCTAGCCCTAACCAGAGCTACTACAGGAACACACAGCTAGCCCTAACCACTCCACTACAGGAACACACAGCTCACCCTAACCACTCCACTACAGGAACACACAGCTAGCCCTAACCACTCCACTACAGGAACACACAGCAAGCCCTAACCAGAGCTACTACAGGAACACACAGCTTACCCTAATCACTCCACTACAGGAACACACAGCTCATCCTAACCAGAGCTACTACAGGAACACACAGCTAGCCCTAACCACTCCACTACAGGAACACACAGCTAGCCCTAACCACTCCTCTACA
The DNA here is from genome assembly GCF_902167405.1 of Gadus morhua. Taxonomy (NCBI): domain Eukaryota; kingdom Metazoa; phylum Chordata; class Actinopteri; order Gadiformes; family Gadidae; genus Gadus; species Gadus morhua. The sequence continues at coordinate 17,616,359 of NC_044068.1, forward strand.
GGAACACACAGCTCACCCTAACAAGAGCTACTACAGGAACACACAGCTAGCCCTAACCACTCCTCTACAGGAACACACAGCTAGCCCTAACCACTCCTCTACAGGAACACACAGCTAGCCCTAACCACTCCACTACAGGAACACACAGCTAGCCCTAACCACTCCTCTACAGGAACACACAGCTAGCCCTAACCACTCCACTACAGGAACACACAGCTAGCCCTAACCACTCCACTTCAGAAGCACACAGCTCACCCTAACAAGAGCTACTACAGGAACACACAGCTAGCCCTAACCACTCCTCTACAGGAACACACAGCTAGCCCTAACCACTCCTCTACAGGAACACACAGCTCACCCTAACAATAGCTACTACAGGAACACACAGCTAGCCCTAACCACTCCACTACAGGAACACACAGCTAGCCCTAACCACTCCTCTATAGGAACACACAGCTAGCCCTAACCACTCCACTACAGGAACACACAGCTAGCCCTAACCACTCCACTACAGAAGCACACAGCTAGCCCTAACCACTCCACTACAGGAACACACAGCTAGCCATAACCACTCCTCTACAGGAACACACAGCTCACCCTAACAATAGCTACTACAGGAACACACAGCTAGCCCTAACCACTCCTCTACAGGAACACACAGCTAGCCCTAACCACTCCTCTACAGGAACACACAGCTAGCCCTAACCACTCCACTACAGGAACACACAGCTAGCCCTAACCACTCCTCTACAGGAACACACAGCTAGCCCTAACCACTCCACTACAGGAACACACAGCTAGCCCTAACCACTCCACTACAGAAGCACACAGCTCACCCTAACAAGAGCTACTACAGGAACACACAGCTAGCCCTAACCACTCCTCTACAGGAACACACAGCTAGCCCTAACCACTCCTCTACAGGAACACACAGCTCACCCTAACAATAGCTACTACAGGAACACACAGCTAGCCCTAACCACTCCACTACAGGAACACACAGCTAGCCCTAACCACTCCTCTACAGGAACACACAGCTAGCCCTAACCACTCCACTACAGGAACACACAGCTAGCCCTAACCACTCCACTACAGAAGCACACAGCTAGCCCTAACCACTCCACTACAGGAACACACAGCTAGCCCTAACCACTCCACTACAGGAACACACAGCTAGCCCTAACCACTCCTCTACAGGAACACACAGCTCACCCTAACAATAGCTACTACAGGAACACACAGCTAGCCCTAACCACTCCTCTACAGGAACATACAGCTAGCCCTAACCACTCCACTACAGGAACACACAGCTAGCCCTAACCACTCCACTACAGGAACACACAGCTAGCCCTAACCACTCCTCTACAGGAACACACAGCTTGCCCTAAAAAGAGCTACTACAGGAACACACAGCTAGCCCTAACAAGAGCTACTACAGGAACACACAGCTAGCCCTAACCACTCCACTACAGGAACACACAGCTAGCCCTAACCAGAGCTACTACAGGAACACACAGCTAGCCCTAACTCACCGATCTGAGGTCTGTGTCAAGCAATGCTGAACAACATGTTGAGGACATGTTGGATGCACAGAAGAAGAGTTTAAAAGCTGAAAACTCAGATTCTGTATATTCTCTTTATATCTGCAGCCTATCCTAGCTCAAAACCGGGCCCCACAGCGGAGGAGGGCCTCCCGACGCAGCTCGTCCACAAGGCTCACCGGAGGGAGAAGCGGTGCTCGTGTGAGAACCCCAGGGACAAGGAGTGTGTGTACTTCTGCCACGTGGGCATCCTCTGGATCAACACCCCCAGGTGGGTCTCTGTCTGACAGGGTGCGCATGGACCATGGGTGGAGGGGTGGAAGCAACCATGGAGCGTCTGAGAAATCGAAATCTGAAAATCGATTCGATCTAAGATATATTTATCTTGGTTTCTTGAGTCTACAAAGATATTTGCAGCAATAAAATATTTACGTGTAAATTGCACCATTTTCTCAATGAGAATTGGAGATGCTTAGAAACAAACAAAGATACACATGCGAGTACATTACATTTGCATCCGTCTAAAAATACATTCACAGCTAAATATATTCGGCAAAAACCGACACTAATAATTTTTCAAACAATTTGAATTTTAGCAGTACAGCCGCTGATTGCTTAACAGACAATATATATTTAGTTTCACATTTAACACGCCCAGTATGTTTTGAATTTTAGCTCTTACATCGGAAATCAGCACAAAAGCTCCCAGCCCCCCCCCCCCCCCCCCCCCCACGCCACAATTGTTGCCAATTAACGTGTTTCGGTTTGTGTGTTCCTGGCCGAGTTGCAGGCGCTCAGATGTGGCTTGGCTAATAAGAAAGCCCACCTTTCCTAACGAAGGGTAATTTCTGTCTGGCTTCCTCCTGAGGTTCTTAAATAACTTTTTTTTTTACTGCCCAACGCAAAGTCCCTCAAACGAGACCACGAAGGAATCAAACTCAAACCCTCTGCGGTTCACATACTCTCATCTCTGAACTAATTAAGAAACGGTCTGTTCTCCCTCTCTCACACTCTCTTGCTTCTTCACTCTCTCATTACTAACATCTCTCCCAAACAGGGCAGTTCTCTCTCTGAATTGTATTTAGCTTTACTGTCAGCCATCTAATTTCAGCTAAACATTGTACATACTGCCAGGCATTAGCTTAGGCCTATTGTGCTAACTGACAGGAAGTTAGCTTCAGCTAAACATAGCTCTCACTGTCAGGCAGTTAGCCTATGTCACTGTCGGTCGTAAGCCTAAGCCTAACATATCCCCGTCAGGTAGTTAGTCTAAGCCTAACATATCCCCGTCAGGTAGTTAGCCTAAGTTAAACATATGGCTGTCGGTAGTTAGCCTAAGCCTAACAAATCCCACTCAGGTAGTAGCCTAAGCCTTACAAAGTACTAACTCTCAGGCAGGGCCGTCGGACTGCGGGGACAAAGGGGACAGTTGTGGGGGGGCCCAAGGCAGAGGGGGGGCCCATGACCAAAAAAAAAAAAAAAAAAATCCCCCCCCCCCCCCCCCCCATCAACAATCGCTCCGGAACCCCCCCCCCCCCCCGTCAACAATTGCTCCGGACCCCCCCCCCCCCCCCGTCAACAACCTGGCGCAGGGGGGCCCATCAGTACCTATAGTATAGGGGCCCAGGATTTGGTGCTACGGCCCTGCTCTCAGGCATTCAGCCTCTAACACCAATCATTTAGTATAATATCTAATCGTTGGTCTGTTCTGTTGGATAGTGGTCAGATATAGAGCCATATAAGCAGTCCAAATCTCAACTGTTCGCATTGATCAGAAAATAAGCTGATATGGTTTACAGCCAACGCACAACTCAGATTTGAGTTGGCTCAGGCTGCAACAGGAACCTGAAGTTCAGTGACAAGGGTAGCGTTCCACATCGTCCTATTTCCCAACCGTTACTCAACTCAAATTGGCTCCTCCAGCAATCTGCGGTGGACAGGCGTTGTTGCCGAGCCAGTAGCCGTTGTTACAAGCAGAAGCTTTTTTATTTTCTGAGCAGATACAAGCCAAAAACCCATGCGACCACATGGACAGAGAGCGACACTAAGCAAGGTGGAAAACAACTGCAAAAACATTTGGAAAACACAGGCTGGGATAGTCTGACAAATGACTTAATTCATGATTGACGCCCACATTTGGGACACATCAGTTATCAGCAAATAAAGCCTTGCATTTACTTCAGCTCAAAGGAAATTCTGAACTTTTGTAAAGTCAAAATTATTATTATTATAAAGCTAGACTACATAGGAGAAAATGAAAGTGCTTGGGGAACTTTTGAAAATATGAACAATTATATTAACGCCAATTTATAAGCCCAGACATCACACGACCAGAAACGAAAGTGGTCTATTAGCAGGAGTTCCCAACCGTAGGCTATCTATTCTGATTCCCTGTTCAACCAGGGATAACCTTTTTTAGTTTTGCTTTTTTTCACATGACTACAAGTTGTACACACTAAGTCAGACAATAGTTTGTGAACAATCTGTAAAGAACAAAAATTTAAAGAGTCTGTAATAGGATGAAAAACATAAAATGAGAACCAAATAAGCAATCGGGCTCTAAACAGAACGATGTACCATTCTAAACTAATTCGAATTATTGAAAATGATATGTCTAAAGACTGAAACGTCTTCATTCCAAAGTCTTGACATGCCTTCCGCCGACTAACTTTATATTACCCAGCAGCTCTGAGTGGAGGCCTATTCTCGTTTTTGCACGCTTCTCCTCGGCCACTAACATCTGCCAACGGTTGGACCCGGGATACGGTGGTAAACACTTCCCACAAACCCAGTGGTGTCTCCCTCTTTTAACCTGCAGCACAGCGGAAGGCTGGCTGGGAGCCCTAATGGCCGTCTCAGCGGCCCCAGTTAGCGTCAGAAGGGAGATTACCAGAGACTGTGGAACCTCTAGTAGGGCAGGAGGAGGAAGTAATTCCCTGTCGGCTGCTTCCTTGTGACCCTTTGTGTTTAGAGAGTCTGGCAGTAATGTCCCACTGATGTTCTGCTATGCTGTCTAGTGGCCACCTAACACAAAACATGTGCTCTCTAAAGTATGTTTTATTAAATATGACCTTGGGTTGTAACATCTGTAATGCGGGTGTTTTATATATCGGGTTGTGGGATTTATTTGTAATTATACCACAGTGTTGTTGAATAACTGATTCTGATCGGTCATTGCCTTCTCAAGGGAGTGCATTATTTTTCAATAACGTTAAACCCATGCCTTTTGAGTTTCAAATCAGTGCGCTACACAGCTACACGTCCAAAACAACGGTTGAATAGAGCTATCGGCAAGCTGGTTCCTTATCAGCGCAGAAATGACGCCATTGTCGAATTATTTAATTTCAGCTTTATTTAAAGTTGAAGTTGAAGTTGATAAAAAAAACATAACAGTATAGATTAAAGTAACTAAAATCGTATCATTGATGGTAATTGCGTCATAAGCAGATTCAAATGTGCCTGTATCATATAATTTATTCCTATCATTGCCCACTTATTTGATGCTTGTTTGGGGGTTTTAGTGGGGCTACTACAATTTGGAACAAAATATATTGACAGATTCTTAATCCCTATTGTTGGTGTTTATAATAATCACTTTAATGGTTTAAATATTTATTAAAAAAAATCAGTCAGGTGGTCTCCTAGTGTGTGTGTGTGGTTCTGACGGAGTCCTCGTTCTGTCCTTCAGTCAGGTGGTCTCCTGTGTGCGTGTGGTTCTGACGTTGTCCTCGTTCTGTCCTTCAGTCAGGTGGTCTCCTGTGTGCGTGTGGTTCTGACGTTGTCCTCGTTCTGTCCTTCAGTCAGGTGGTCTCCTGTGTGTGTGTGGTTCTGACGGTGTTCTGGTTCTGTCCTTCAGTCAGGTGGTCTCCTAGCGTGTGTGTGTGTGGTTCTGACGGTGTCCTGGTTCTGTCCTTCAGTCAGGTGGTCTCCTGTGTGTGTGTGTGTGTGGTTCTGACGGTGTCGTGGTTCTGTCCTTCAGTCAGGTGGTCTCCTACGGTTCTGTTCGGCTCAGGAGAGACCTGGACCGCTGCCTCTGTACCGATCACCACGACGATGGCTGTCTTCGATACTGCTCGGCCAATCGAAAGCGCTCAGAGTAAGGAAGTTATGTGTTTTTTAACATACTGAAAAATACATGTGTTTGACACACACACGCACGCACGCACGCACGCACGCACACAAACACGCACGCACGCACGCACACGCACACACACACACACACACACACACACACACACACACACACACACACACACACACACACACACACACACACACACACACACACACTTCACTAACAATGGATTTTGCAACTTTTCAGTTGGAAAACATCTGAAGTCAAGAAACAGACCTCCAAACAACAGAACCGGCGCAAGGCATTGTGGGAGAGAAACAACAGAACCGGAATCGCGCGACCCAAGGAAGAGCGGCGGGAAGGAGAAACGCCGGTAGCTCAGAGGGCCACTTGATGCAACCAACGGACGGTCAGCTGTCGAGCGTCCCTCTCTTTGTTTCCCAGACGATGGTTTGGAAGTAACAAACGTCTGGTTTCACCGACACGTGGACAGAGCCGAAATAAATCAACCAACTTATTCTCAAACATGTGTTATCTCTATAAGCTGACATTCCAAGCATTTAGAGGACGGGATGATTGACTGTACTTAATGGATGAATGACCAAAATGGACCCAAAGTATATATAAACTTACTTAAAAAGGACACTCACAGAACGGAACTCTGTGGCCTGAGGCTGAGACCAGACCGGACCACCCTGCGGCGGGGGCCGCGGACGCGTATCACGGAAGAACGACAAACAGTTTAAATTGCGGGACTAAACCGCGCGTCAAAACAGTGAGAAAGGGTGGACCGTGGACGGGCTGCTTTACGACTCCTCCGGCCTGGAGAATGGACACATATAGTAAGAATAACACCGCGTTGTGTTTGTCCCATACGCATGTCTTTAAACTCACACGGCAGACACATGGACGCCCCTGTCCGGACGGCCAGGCATGCACCATGCTGCACCATTTACATTTGCATTCACGGTATTCAGCAGACAATTTTTTCCAAAGCGACTTACAATATGTAGGCCCTACATTTGTCAGAAGAAGGAGAAACAACAATATTTCGCTGTCGGTACAGGAAGGAAATGTCAAGCACCAACAATCTGCCCAATGAGGTCTGTCCTTTTAAAGGGCCTAGGTCTGGTAGGCCTACTAAACGATATGATTAACATAATATGAGCTTAATTAAGCTCATAATATATTTTGTAATACATTATTCATGTAAAAGATTGTCAGCATATTGAAACACAACATTAGGCCTATATGAAACTCACCAAGTTAAACTGTATTTTTCATGTATGAAATAAAATGACCTGTGTCTCGTATTGAGACACAAATCACTGTAAGCAAACTAATCTAACTTCTGTCTTGCTTCTTCAATGTAGATGTACTGCGTTACAAGGACAACAAATTATATCTAGATTTGTTTTTAGTGGATACAATGCATAATGTTTAAGCATAGGCATTTATAAATATACAGTATGTATCTTCTCTTTGATGTACGTACTGTGCAATTACACAGTATGTAATCTGTGCACTTACTCATGTAGCCATTTACAATTTACATTATGTTGCATACTCATGAGCAGTTGAAATTCGATCAAATTGTACAATGCAGTAAATCATGATGAAAGTTGTAGATAAAAAAGATAATTACTAATTAAATGGTTTTGTTTATCTGTAAATTACTTTAAACATCTTTCAAATACATTTTAATCGAAAGAAAAATGTTTTGCACAGGGTTCATTATCATTGATTTAACCTTGTGGTGTTTTCTGAAAATATTTATATTTATCATGAATAACAGATTATATTGATTGCTCAAACATAATAAACTACTAGCTAACAATGAATTTAATTGTGTACACTTCAACAGGAAACAGGGACCCGACCTTTTAATCAATTCATCATGAACTATTCCTTTTACAAATATTGCTGGTTGACCTTAGTGGAGAGTGGAAGCCTCGACAGAAAACTCTAAGACTTAGACAAACTGAATTCTTGAATTGGTTAGTGGGGTATATGGATTTTATTATACACCTGCGGCGCGTTTGCATGGTAGTCAAAGTTCACCGATGTGATAAATCGCAAACAGACGACCCTCGTCAGGACCCATCGCCTTGAAGACAGCGCCGCTCAGTGGGCATACTGAGTCACTGTGTTTAAAAACTTTGCTCGTTCGTTCCTATTGAGATGAAAGGGCCATGAAGAAGTCCATACAGAAACATTTGCGTGAAATTTACTTAAAAATGGTTAACGTTCTATAATTTTCACTGCTCAAAATAGTCACCTTAATATGCTTTCAATTTCTCCGCACCAGGAATTGGTTAGGGAAGAAGGGAAATTGTTCCTTCAATACCAACAATATGACGCATGAGAGAAACTGAAAAAGTCTAAGATTACTTGGTTGTTCCTCAATTTGGGTGTAAACAGACACTTTATTGTTGGTCTGTGCCCTGTGTGTGTGTGTGTGTGTGTGTGTGTGTGTGTGTGTGTGTGTGTGTGTGTGTGTGTGTGTGTGTGTGTGTGTGTGTGTGTGTGTGTGTGTGTGTGTGCGTGCGCGCACGTGCATCTGAGTGTGTGTGTGTGTGTGTAAGTGTATCGGATTGCTAGCATCTTCGCGTTTTAGGGCCACAATATTTACAAACAAGTTCCATATCCAAACCTCGGTGCCTGCTGCCAAACCACGGTGCCCCGCCCGAGCCCAGCCCTCCTCCTCCCCCACGCCCACCTCCATCCATCACTGTCCCGTAAATCCATCCCACGAGGCGGTTAGACCGCTCTCGGGTTCGCCGACATGACATGACAAGTCTCTTCATGAATGAGTTTGATTGACATATGGGCCGACTTCCCTTCCTTGACAACAAACGATAAGTAGGTTCAAGTAGAGTAGAGCTGTTACCATGACAACTGTTTTACTTTAAACTTTTTAAACTTTTTCTAATGATGCAGGTTTTAGAATGATTTATTATAAAATACCTCGCGGTATTTTATAATAAATAAAAAATTGCGGTTTGATTGATTAATTCATGTTTGATAAACGTCCCACCCTCAAGCAGCCAAAAAGGGCCAGGAGATAGTCTAAACCCTGATTTTGATTTTCCACTTTTTAAGCCACAACAGAATACACAAAAAATGAAGGTTTAAATAGCAGCTATTATGCAACATCACCACATGTGTACACAGTGCTTTTCCCTGTCTACTTTATGTGCGGTAGACATGTCTTAACACATCCACCGCACATAAAGCTGTTTATGAATCCATTAGGGTCGTGGTTTTCAAACTGTGGGTCGGGGTCCATAAGTGGCTGGCAGCAGGGGACCAATTTGGTCGTGGGTCTGGCACAGTAATTACAATAACAAAATATCACAAAACATAACCAAAGCTATATGTATATGCCAGGAATTCTTGTCTGTCTCATTTAATTTGTAGTACATCTCAAACACAAAAAAAGGGGAATACTGTATTCAAGAAAATATATGCTTACTTTGTTAGCATGCTAATGAGAAGGTAGCGCTTATTGTGCTGTGATAAATATTTGGTGTATCCTTGGCTTCCACAGGTGTGTCAGAGCATGGGAATAGTTTGGAATACATCAACGGAGCTCTGGTTGCACCTGCCAATAGCCTTCCTTTCATCACGCAACCAAACCTGTTTTTTAGACTGCCTAAATCTAGTATTATAATTACAAAGACAAGGTGGTTCCCGGTTTTCTTGTGTGTTAAGTGTTTGACAATGTCGGGAGGGTGGCTCCGTTCACCTGCGGTTTGCAGGACAACATATACCATACATTTTCCCTGCTGGACGCCACGCCCCCCAGACCATCTTTCCTGTGTTATATGCTATGTTCTGTTATGTTCTGGAATGTTCCGTTCTGCCAAAGTTCTTCTGGAACATTCTGTTCCAATATGGTTACACTTTATTAACTCTAAGCACACAACTTTACGTGCACACACACACAAGCAAACGCACACGCACACACACACACACTTACCCTGTTCACACTAAATCGTTGTAGATTAATTATTCAAACGGACACTCAACACTATGATTTAGTAATTTACACTAAAAGTGTAAGTGTTTAATTCAAAGTGTCATACAATGACTTCAGATACAGGTGCTGGTCATATTATTAGAATATCATGAAAAAGTTTATTTATTTCATTAATTCCATTTAGAAAGTCAAACCTGTAGAATGTATACATTCATTCCAAACAGACTGATACATTATAAGTGTTTTTTGCCAAAAAGAAGATGATTATAGCTGACAACCAATGAAAACCCTAAATTCAACATCTCAGAAAATTAGAATATGGTGAAAAGGTCAGATATTGAAGACACCTGGTGCCACACTCTAATTAGCTAACTAACTCAAAACACCTGGAAAAGCCTTTAAATGGTCTCTCGTTTTGATTCTGTATGACACACAATCATGGGGAAGACTGCTGACTTGACAACTGTCCAAAAGATGACCATTGATACTTTAAAGAAGGAGGGCAAGACACAAAAGGTCATTGCCAAAGAGGTTGGATGTTCCCAGAGCTCTGTGTCCAAGCACATTAATAGAGAGGCGAAGGGAAGAAAAAGATGTGGTAGAAAAGAGTGTACAAGCAAGAGGGATAAACGCGCCCTGGAGAGGATTGTCAAACAAAACCGATTCAAAAATGTGGAGGAGATCCACAAAGAGTGGACTGTAGCTGGAGTCAGTGCTTCAAGAAGCACCACACACCGACGTATGCAAGATATGGGCTTCAGCTGTCGCATTCCTCGTTTAAAGCCACTCTTGAATAAGAGACAACGTCAAAAGCGTCTCGCCTGGGCTCAAGACAAAAAGGACTGGACTGCTGCTGAGTGGTCCAAAGTTATGTTTTCAGATGAAAGTAAATGTTGTATCTCCTTTGGAAATCAAGGTCCCAGAGTCTGGAGGAAGACAGGAGAGGCACAGAATCCACGTTGCCTGAAGTCCAGTGTAAAATTTCCACAGTCAGTAATGGTCTGGGGTGCCATGTCATCTGCTGCTGTTGGTCCACTGTGTTTCCTGAGGTCCAGGGTCAATGCAGCAGTCTACCAGGAAGTTTTAGAACACTATATGCTGCCTGCCGCGGACCAACTTTATGGAGGTGACGATTTCATTTTCCAACATGACTTGGCACCTGCACACAGTGCCAAATCTACCAGTACCTGGTTTAAGGACCATGGTATCCCTCTTCTTGATTGGCCTGCAAACTCACCTGACCTTAACCCCATAGAAAACCTATGGGGTATTGTGAAGCGGAAGATGCGAGATGCCAGACCCAACAATGCTGAAGAGCTGAAGGCCACTATTAAAGCAACCTGGGCTCTCATAACACCTGAGGAGTGCAACAGACTGGTCGACTCCATGCCACGCCGTATTGCTGCAGCAATTCAGGCAAAAGGAGCTGCAACTAAGTATTGATTGCCATACATGCTGAAACTTTCCATGTTCATACTTTTCAGTTGGCCCACATTTCTAAAAAATCATTTTTTGTACTAGTCGTAACTAATATTCTAATTTTCTGAGATACTGAATTTGGGATTTTCAGTAATTGTCAGTACTAATCATCCAAATTAAAAGAAATAAACATTTCAAATATATCACTCTGTGTGTAATGAATTGATATAATATGTAAGTTTCACGTTCTGAATATAATTACTGAAATAAATCAACTTTTTCATGATATTCTAATAATTTGACCAGCACCTGTATATGTCATGAAGGAGCCGGTAGGGGTAGGGGATCTCTCGCTCAAGGGACATGCCATTTTCTTCAGACATGGGGTTTAAACCCAGCACCTTTCCTCTGTTGAACGAGCACCCCTTGCCACCACTATACTGCCTAGTAGTACAACTTCTAGAATTTGTAAAGGAAAATAAAAACCCTTACATCAATGGGCTTTTTGTTTAACACACACACACACACACACACACACACACACACACACACACACACACACACACACACACACACACACACACACACACACACACACAAACAGTCACTCACACAGTGCAAACCTTGTGTGGGTGTAATTGGCTCTTAGTCTGACTGGTGACTTTCAGAAAAAGCAGTGGGCCGCAAAGATGACACACACGCACGCACACGCAAGCAAACATACATACACACAGACAGACACACACTCTCCCACAAACACACACACACACACACACAGCCCAGAAATGCGTCCCTGAGATTACAAGTGCCTCTCTCTCTCTCTCTGTCTCTCTGTCTCTCTGTCTCTCTCTCTCTCTCTCTCTCTCTCTCTCTCTCTCTCTCTCTCTCTCTCTCTCTCTCTCTCTCTCTCTCTCTCTCTCTCTCTCTCTCACACTCTTATATTCCCCCCTTCCGTCACTCCTGCTCTCCCCCTCTCTTGGCCGAGAGACTTAACCCATTAATGTGACCACAGGGGGCTGTGGCGTCCTCTTCCAATGAACGACTTCGCAATTTGATCAATGAGTGCCGTTCGCACAGATAAGTGATTGGTGCGATTTGATTGGACATAAAAATAGTAGGTTACACTGCTTAATTTTGCTTTCTAATAAAACTCCTGCTCTAGCCAACAACCTCTGTTTCTCTTCCACCTTCCCATCCTGGGAGGGAAGGACCAGCTTTATATGTATCTTAGACCTTTTAAGAGCTGTGTATGTATGACCATATTTGTATTTAATCGGATGAAATTATTTTACATCCAAATGTGCAGAATGTTTCTTTCTCTGGGGTTTTGGTCGAGACGACCAACATATGTCTCAGAGTGGGATACAGAATGCATTGTGATACATTAGAACCCTGAACCTTTAGACTGGGAGTTGTAATGGGAATTATTATTTTTTCACATTATTTTTCTCTAACTGCCATTTGTTGGGCGTGCCTTTTCCCTGACCCCCTTGGGTAGGTCGGGGATCAGGGGTTCCAGCTTATAAGGCACCGCTAGATCTCCCCACAATGCAATGGTCAATGATTAAATCAAATTGTGTTTTCCTAAAGGAACGGTTTATGCCAGGCACAAAGGGGAACGTTCGATAACCCTGGGGACAGGTATGGCTGGACAATACAAGGAATACGAGACAGAGCTTAGATGATAAAAAGGTAAAAATGGAACTACGGATCACAGAGTTTCATCTATAGTTTACTACCATCTGGTTAACCAATACTATCGTTTTATTGGGGAGCAGAGCTGTTCTCAGCATCCTGAGACCTGTCTGCCACTGTATAAGAAGTCCTTGCTTTTGTTAATGCATTGGACTTCTCCTTGAGGCCTCAAATTAAATGTTTGTTGTATGTGTATTACTAAAATAAATTAGACTTATTGTTATACGTTCGGATGACTCTTTATCCTTATCCTTTATTATATATAACAGCTTATAAAAAAAATAATATTCTGAGTGTGTGTACTGTGCAGCCAGTCAATTGAAGGAGTTTCTCCATGCGGATAAGGACTTAGCAGTATGGATCCAAGGGGGGGCAGTGCAGTGACAACGTTTCCGTAGCTTAAAAGCGGGCTGGGGTTTACCATGAGGAAGACCCGGGAACAGTCATCTTAGACGCACACAGACACACACACATGGGATTGTGCGGCTGGGGAATGTAGATGTGTGTGCGTGTGTTTTTGACACACCACACACAGTGGAAAAGCGGTAAACAAGTGGAAAACACCAAGCAGTAAACAACGAGCGATCTGCTGCTACATCTGGAGCTGGTTACAGAAAGGCCTGACTTCACTTATGGAACACACACATGTATACACACACACACACACACACACACACACACACACACACACACACACACACATATATACACACAGGCATGCACATACACGCAATAGCACACACACACAGACACACTCGGGAGCACACACACACACACACACACACATATACACACAAGCACACACACACACACACAGACACACTCGCGAGCACACACACACACACACATATACACACAAGCACACACACACACATACACAAGCACCTTAGAGACATGCAAACCTACTGGCAACAATAAAAGCACACACACACAAACATACATATTGATATATGTATATAAAAATATATACATCAACATTAATTAGCAGCCCAAACTAATGATGAAAAAAACACTTTTTTCACAAACCAAGGAATATTGTGCCCCTATTTTTAAAACGGATCTAAAGGGAACCGAGGTCATAATCGAATGATTCGACTGTCATGATGAAAAACATACTTCAAGAGGTCGTGGCTCTGATTGGTTTTGTCTTAATCTGAATGAAGGTTATATTTGCGGTGTAGTCTGTTACCAATGAAGTAACAGAACTTTTTTTAATCAAGAGTCCAAATGATGTGACATGTGAGGATTTTACGAGGCGTGGTTTTGATTTGTTTTTACTGTTCCTGGAACTCAACTATGAAACTGGTTTCCCCTTTGGTTGCAGTTCCGGGAACATACTATAGGGGTCAGTGTGTAGCTATGAAAATTATGTATTTAAACAATATTTTGGCAGGTAATATTTATTATGTTCCTTGTTGAATGAAAAACCTAACTTTTTCAGCCGAATCCCTTTCCACTCTTAGGTTTCTCTGTCACTCCCCCTTAAACTGACACAATGGAGTAGAAAAAGCCGGGAGTTAATGTTTTTGCTAATTTGCTCTGTTTTTCCTGGCAGTCAAAGCTGGAAAGTTGTTTATTCCATTGGGCAGATGCCTCCATATTACACACACACTTAACACACACACACACACACACACACACACACACACACACACACACACACACACACACACACACACACGTGCACACACACGCAAACACACACACACACACACACACACACACACACACTCACACTTTTGCCTTAGAAACAAAAGTCAAAAGAGATTCCAAAAACACTTCCAATGATTAAGAATAACTATGTTTGATCACAAACTATCAAAAGACGAAAAACGAAGCGTGGTGGGCCGACCATCTGAACACCAGCAAACGCAACCCAGTTACGTCAAACAACATGACAACAAACACCCTAAAAAGACACGCAGACATATGTGGGTCGCGCATAGTGACAGGGTCCATATTAAAATTAGATTTTGAGAGAGAGAGAGAGAGAGAGAGAGTGCGTGTGTGTGTGTGTGTGTGTGTGTGTGTGTGTGTGTGTGTGTGTGTGTGTGTGTGTGTGTGTGTGTGTGTGTGTGTGTGTGTGTGTGTGTGTGTGTGTGTGTGTGTGTGTAAAAGCGCTTAAACAAAGACAATTGTTCAGACATCCACAACAACAACTGATTTATTGAAGCTATGGCATTGTCAAAAATAGTTATAATGAGGAAACAGGCACTCTCTATTCAGAGGAATATGCAAGGAGATGGGTCAAGTTAGTCATAAGTTGGGCATTCGCAAACCATTCAAAAGTCTGGATTTTGAGGTGATAATAAATCATTTAGATTTTATTTGATGTCATTATCTCTTATGGTTCATAGGTTATACTTATTTACTTTTGAATATTTTTTCGAATATCGAAGGTAAAACTTTACCTATGTTATGCAAGGCAGGATGAGCTGCAAGATGAGAGCCCTTAAGCATTTGTCTTAGCCTACATCATTCTACATCATTCCATATTTCAACATATGGAAATTGTATCTGCCCGTGAACAAGTTCAAAGTTCGTAATGTTATTCCGCATACTTCAGGTCTCCGCCAATAGTCCCCTTCACCAAAATCGTAAGTTCCCCGGGAACACACCCACAAATGCTAAGCCCTCACCCACAGTGAGAAACAATAAGTACCTGTGATGGGTCAAGTTCTGTTTCCCGCTATTGGAGTTCATACGCTACCAATGACATCTCCAAAATAAACAAAACTACTGAACAATATCTAACAAATTATCAACATTAATAATCAAAGATAAAAACACATGTGAATGTCTAGGATTTGGTAAATAATTGTATTGCCTTTCCTTCCCTGTTATTATTTTTTTTAGAGATTAAGGAAATTAATTGTAGACATTCACGTGTGTGTGAATCTTTGATTCTTCATGTTAATAAAATTAGATTTATACATATTGTTCAATAGTTTGTTTTTTAGCTAAACGACTACTCGTACCATTTCATTCTATTTTCTGACCGATACGGCTACAACATGTGGTTAAGTTGGGTTCCTGCCAACAGAAGGGTAAACATTCAAATCTGGGTCAACGTGCATTTCACTTTCTGTTGCTTAATATTTCTTCCCACCAATCATGTTGCTGGAGGCGGGGCAGCGACTGACAAACACAAACTTGGCCCGGTGTAGTAAACTGAAAAAGTTTTTATTGAAGATGGAAACAAAACCTTGTAGACTGGCACTTAAGTCAATCCCTTTCTGAAAACCTCAACCAATCACGCAAAACAGGAAACAAGGTGGAACTCCACTCTTGCAGTTTTGGTTTCCTGCCCAGGCTGTACTGTCCCCCCAGAAGTTCTGCCAAAACTAAACTAAATCTTGTGTCCCAGAATAGGCTTCAATACACAGCAATGACTCTTAAAGCAAATAGGCCCATGAGCCAAACAAGAGTCATAGACAAGTTATTTATATTATCATCATATTTATTTGAAAACAACAATCCATATTTTCCCACTTCTACTGTGATTTCTTGTTAAAAATGTGGGTAATATATGATATTTTGTATTTTTTTATTCCACGTAACACCGTCACAAAAATTACCCTTTTTATATGAGAAGATTTTTTTTGTCCTTTTTGTAAATATTATACAATGACTTGTGCTTTGATACCTTGAAAGAGAGAGATTGTTTTTCTTACTATATATATGTATATTTCAAGACATAACCAGCGTCGTTGTGGCAATGGGTTAACAAAACAGAGGGGGAGGGGTGAGAGGGGGGGTGGCGGGAGGCATACTGGTTGAACACGGATCAATCAATAATCAATACAGGATAAACAAACACACCGTCAGAGCCCCCTGTCAAACCATACCCAAAGCTGCCAATCCAAAACGGTATGTGTGTGTTTAATCTCCCCTGAGGACCATATTGTATCTTCCATGTGTCCTGAATATTGATGTATTTAAAAGTGTTGGCTTTGCAACAGAAAGAGGCCTCAACAACGACCAGGCAGTACGTTAGCTAAATGTGGTTTGGCTACATTAAACCCGACTTAAGAATATAAGCAACAACACAGGTGAAGAATGAATGTGGATCCTACGACATGATATCATCAGACTGGCCTTTCTGGGGTGTGTTTTGGACACAGGGGCAGCTTATGCTAACAACTCTTCAAACTTGTGTTACAAACCCAGCGTGGACATTTTAGGCCCTGACTGGAAACAATTTTATGGATCCAAAAAGTGCGGCTCATCAAAGCTAAGTTCATAAGAAATATAAGGTGCATTTATCAGAGCGTGTGTGTGTGTGTCCCAGCAACCAATCATTAAAAAACATTCAATGAATTGATGGATCACAATGGACTAAAAGAACATCAATTAAATGTGTGTGTGTGAGTGATACATGTTATTGATTTGTCTGTAATTTCTGTTTGCCCATGCCAACACACACATGCAAAATAACGCACACACACACGCAAACACATGGCATGCAGGTGGACTCTGTCATAGGCAGAAGTGCAAACCAACAGCAAATGTAGGTGCGTGCGTGTGTGTGTGGGTGTGTGTGCACTACTAATGTTGATCGTCTATTGGAGTTTCCCACATGATTCTGGAATGTTCCCTGTATTTGTTTAACTTTTCATTTGTACAAACGGAAATTGTTACAAGTGCCACCTCAAGCCAAATAAAGTGTCTGTGTACTTTCTCTCTCTCTCTGTCTCTCGTTTTGCAGAATGTGAAGGATATATCCTTTATTTGCTATAACATAGAACCTCTCTCTCTCTCTCTCCCTCTGTCTCTCTCTCAACCAACGGAGCACAGAGAAAGGAGGGATGAGAAGTGGGCGGGGGGGGGGGGGGGGCGGGGGGGGGGGGGGGGGTGCAAAACTGGCGCAAAAAAACAAAAAAAAACAATTCACATCCACCTTCATTCACTTAATGCTCGGAACGATAGTCCAAACCTTTACAAATAACAAGTACATAGAAACAAAACGACAAAGACACATCAAAATCAAGATGGGTAAGGATGAGGACGACTGGCAGATGTGTCCAACTACGATACCGTCAACGTCATACTATATGTTAAGTGCAGATAGATAGATAGATAGATAGATAGATAGATAGATAGATAGATAGATAGATAGATAGATAGATAGATAGATAGATAGATAGATAGATAGATAGATAGATAGATAGATAGATAGATAGATAGATAGATGGATAGATAGAAAGATTGGTAGATGATAGGTAGATAGATGGATAGATTGGTAGATGATAGATAGATAGATAGATAGATAGATAGATAGATAGATAGATAGATAGATAGATAGATAGATAGATAGATAGATAGATAGATAGATAGATAGATAGATAGATAGATAGATAGATAGATAGATAGATAGATAGATAGATAGATAGATAGATAGATGGATGGATAGATTGATAGATAGATTGGCTGATAGATATACATTATATATATATATATTTGTGTGTGTATTCGTAAGTGGGTTAAATAGTTGATAGTCTGTACTTCTATATATGTGCACCTCTTATAGAGTGGGGCCTCACGTCGACGTGTCAGGTCTAACATTTAAAGCCTAACGTTACACAGAGAACGTACCCTTGCCCTAATCAAAGCGATAGCAAAAGCCATGCTTTACATAGAAAAAGGCATCCACGACATTTAAGAAAAAGCAATGTACAATTTATGAAACATAGTACCAATAATAAATAGTTTTTGGATATAATTGCTGCTGTACACCAAAAAAAAGCCAGTTTTTAAAAATGTCACCCATTATAAAAATATGTTTTAGTGCAACCTTAGGTATGATCGTAAATATCCAGAACTTCACATCGCTTGCTGAGACTTAAGGAGATTTAAAAAAACAAAAAACAAAAAAAACCAACGGAACAGTCAATGGACACGCGTAGGGGGCAAAGGTCAGGGGGTCAGGGACTGCGTTTCATACAAAGCGAGTAGACAAAACGTCAGGACGTCCTATGTACAGTAAGCGACGTGATCGCTGAGCTTATACAAAATATAAGCCGCCAAAAAAGGAACAACAAAACAGAACATGTCATGAAAAGGCACACGCGACGCTGTCCCTTTGAACCACACCGCCACACCATTCCCCCGAGAGGCCATTTTGGTCAGTTTCGATAAATTAGAAAATCAAAAAAGCAACAGCTTTTTTGGGTTTGCTTCAACCGCAGATCCAACGTGGCGACAGGCCCTCAAACCGATCCACGCCGCTGGGGGCCTACCTTCCCACCGGGAGCCTCCGCTCCCTCCCGTGTTCGTTGGTTCGACCCACATCCACGCCTGACGTGCACTTTCGTGCGTGTGCAAAGGTTCCTCGTTCCTCCCCCCCATCTCTCTCTCTCTCTCTCTGACTCTTTGTCTCTCTTCTTCTATTGCTGGTGCTCCTTTTCTGTTGCACCAGCAAACAAATAAACCTTCTCCAGCGCCGCCGCCGCCACCGCCGCCGGCAGCCGGCAGCGTCCGGGGCCTCACTTCTCCCTCTCCCTCTCCTCCGGGGCCAGGGGTCGGGAGGCTGGCCGGCCGGACCCCGCGCCCACCTTCGGGCCTCCGCCGTGGGGCTTAGGGGTGGGGGCAGTCTGGGCGGGGCCGGTGCTGTTGGGGGGGGACGTGTGTTCGGGGTTGGGTTTGGGGTGGGCGTGGGGCGGCGGGTGGGGGTCGGTAAAGTGCTGCTGACTCCTCCTGGGGCGGGAGGCCCTGGGGGAGGCGGGGAGCGGGGGAGACGGGGGCCGGGGTTGGGGGGAGGCGAGCGGAGGGTCTCTGGCGCCGCCCTCCAGGCCGTCGATGCAGAGGGACGCGATGGCCTCGGTGCACGTGAGGACGCTCTCTTCCTGCTCCGGCCCGCCCTCCTCCCCGCGCCCGCCCACCGACGGCGACCTCCCCGCGTCCCTCGGGGGCGTGTCTCCCGGCCACTCGGCGCCGCCGCCTCCTCCGGCGGCTCCTCCCCTATCGGAGGAGGAGCCGCTGAGATGACAGGAAGTGACCTCGCAGGAGTCATCCGAGCCGCTCTTCTGGAACGGCAGGCGAGGCGACTGCTGCTGATGATGATGATGATGAGGATGAGACGCCTGCTGGGCAGAGTGGGCGTGGCTAGGCGAGTTGTGGGCGTGTCTCGTGGATATGTGGGCCTGTCCGGCTGGAGGGTGGGCGTGTCTGGTGGAGGGTGATATGTGGGCTTGGTCGGCGGGGATGTGGGCGTGTCTGGAGGACGATATGTGGCCGTGGTCGGGCGGGGCGTGGCCAGACGTGAGGGAGACTGGGATGGAGTGTACCATTTGGATTCCTCCGATGGGAACCATTGGGAATGGGGAGCGTACCTGTAACACAGAATCAACCAGCTCAATTAAACAGTTGGACCGGGAAAACTACGCAATACAAGATAATTAGTGCGATAAATGTGCAGTTGTATCAATATTACATTTGTATAATTATTGATATCGTGAATAAATGTAATTCAGGTGCAGGTATCTATCTATTGTTATTTAACGTTCACATGAAATTGAGTGTGTGAAGAGCTTGCCTGGAGCTGGGAGTGGAGGGGGAGGTGGCTAAACAGCACCTGGTGGGGCGGGCTTGACGGCTGACCATGGCTACGGCCCTGGTCCTGTTGCCCTGACGACATGGGACCCGCCCTGTGGTCCTGCACATCACAGGGTGAACGAGTTTGAGGTGAAGACCACTACAATTGTGGATGTTTGGTTCAGCAATGAGTAAATAAAGAAACGCTTTCAACCCGATAGCCAAGGGTGTCGGCGCGAACCCTAAGGTTGCATGGCACAGATTCTGGCCCAGAAAAAAAACCCTCAACACCGTATCATCAGCAGTAGCCACCGAGGCACCGGTGAGCAACACAACACATAAGTGAATCAGGTCTGGTGGTTAACAGAATGATTGTGGTCGCCGTCACTAACCCAGACTGTGGTTGTACTGGAGGGCTCCCAGTAGCCCACAGAGGATCCTGGGATAGACGCACACACACACAGGGCTTTCTAGAGAATTTCGTAGAGAGAGTGGCATTAACACTATGGGGGTTGTGGGGTTCAACTCATAACACTCAACCCGCTGATGCTAATGCGCTTAGGATAAGTGTCCACCGAATGGCCTAATATACTGGGAGTGTCCCAGTGATGGGCTGTGTGATACAGTGGGTTATGCTATAACATGCTGTGGTTCACTGGGCATCTGCAGGCGTCTGACTGGGTAACACAGTGGGTTCTGCCGGGAGTGTCGGTATAAG
Source organism: Gadus morhua (assembly GCF_902167405.1). Taxonomy (NCBI): domain Eukaryota; kingdom Metazoa; phylum Chordata; class Actinopteri; order Gadiformes; family Gadidae; genus Gadus; species Gadus morhua. The sequence continues at coordinate 17,637,322 of NC_044068.1, forward strand.
ACTTATTCAGTTAAAGCGGGCCACCGCGACCAGAAGTGAAGCTTTGAACGAATTACAGGGGTTCAAATAAACATCACAGAGCAAATATTTGAATGAGTCAGTTAAACATGTCCAACCAGGCACGCGTGCCAGGCTACACTGTCCATTATGTATCTGCCTGTCAATCAATCACGGAGACAGCTCGAAAAAAACATCATCGGCGTGCGAGAGAGAGAGAGAGCTTAACGAGTTTTAACCCGAGCCTCCCTCGCCCCTCTCTCTCCCACTCTCTGTCATGTGTTGTTTGGGCGAGCGAGGAAGGGCAGACCGTGGTTTGAATCAGCTCCTTAAGAAGAAAAACAGCCTTGTTACGAGCCACAGCGGCCTCAGCCAAGATCCCATTACTGCTGCTAGCAACCTCACAGCCCTCTCTTGGCACACACACACACACACACACACACACACACACACACACACACACACACACACACACACACACACACACACACACACACACACACACACACACACTCACACACACCAACATTCACGGATATGCATTATGCCTACACACAGGCACGTGAACGCCATCGCATCTTGTAACAGAAATGGACCAAAAACGTATTTCTCTCTCTCTCTTTTCTTGCTCCCTTGCCTCCTTTGCGTACTACCTTCTTCACCTCATATGTCTCTCTCTCTCCCTCCCTTCCTCCCTCCCTCCCTCCCTCCCTCCCTCCCTCCCTCCCTCCCTCCCTCCCTCTCTCTCTCTCTCTCTCTCTCTCTCTCTCTCTCTCTCTCTCTCTCTCTCTCTCTCTCTCTCTCTCTCTCTCTCTCTCTCTCTCTCTCTCTCTCTCTCTCTCTCTCCCTCCCTCCCTCCCTCCCTCTCTCTCTCCCTCTCTCTCTCTCTCCCTCCCTCCCTCTCTCCCTCTCTCTCCCTCTCCCTCTCTCTCTCTCTCTCTCTCTCTCTCTCTCTCTCTCTCGCTCTCGCTCTCGCTCTCGCTCTCGCTCTCTCTCTTTCTCTCTCTCTCTAATGCAGGCTAGACAGTGGTGAGAGGGAGAGGGAGGGGAACTGGCAGAGAGACACACCGCTAGACTAGAGTGAGGGAGGTCGAGAGACATAGACACCGAGAGGGAGACGCAATCCTGGCCACGAGTATCGGTATCAGAAGTACTGACGGGAAACTCTGGGGAGGTGGAGGAGGATGGGGGGGTTGGGAGAAGGAGGAGGGTGGAGGAGGAGGAGAGGGGGGGAGAGTGGGAGGAGGAGGAATAATTGGAGAAGGACGGGGAGGAATGAGGAAGAGGAGGAGGAGGAGGAATTTAGGAATAGGAGGAGGAGGGGTGGATGAGTAGGAGGGGGAAAGGGAGAGGAGGAGGAGGGTGGGTAGGAGGAGTGGGACTCCCATGCCAAATGGTGTCAGCTTGATTGAGGGAGAAGAAATTGTTCACCCCTCTCTCTCCCTCTCTCTCTCTCTCTCTCTCCCTGTCTCTCTTCCTCTCTCTCCCTCTCTCTCCCTCTCTCTCTCTCTCTCTCCCTTGAACCGCAGCCTCCACGACTCCTCTCCTCTGAGAGTCTGGGCTTCTGGTTCTCAGGATCAGAGAGGCTGGAGTGGAGGACTGGAGTCTGACGCTGGGCTGACTACCAGCTGTGGAAAAACAGCCCACTCTGCTCCCAGGGCAGTGGAAACACAGCGAGACTAGACTACAGGAGGGGCTGGAGTAGATCAATACAGTACAATATGAATAGAACTGGAATATCGTAGACCAGAGTTTATCAAACCAATCAGGCTACACCAAAGTAGACCAAACAAAAATGGACCAATCTAGACTAAACCAAGCAGAGCTAGACCAAACCAAACCAGATCAGAGCAAACTAGACCAAAACAGACTCGACCAAACCAAGCAAGACTAGACCAAAACAGATCGACCAAACCAAACCTAATCAGACCAAACTAACAGGAATAGATCAGATCAGGGCAGTCTAGACCAGACCAGGCCAATGCATTCTAGACCAGATCAGAGCAGAATGGACCCTCACCATCTCCATCTGAGCTCCAGAGCCAGCTGGATGTCCCAGGTCCCCCAGCTCTCCCTGGCTCCCCTGCCCAGGCTGGTGGCCCTGTCTGGGGTTCCACGGGCCACCGTGCTGGCCTGTCTGGTGGCTGTTGGAGGGGCAAACACAAAGAACAGCAAGGGTCAGAATCGACACATCATTCATCCTTAAACTATCAGAACCTAAGACACGCAGAGAACAGCTCATCCAACACCCATCGAGAGTCTAT
>NC_044068.1:17644582-17659582 GCF_902167405.1 Gadus morhua
TTGTTTGGAATGGGATTTGGAGTTTGTTAGCATATTGCAATAAATATAAATATGGGCCAAAATAAAATCCCCTAATGACGATTAAAATATTGCATATTTAATCATTCAACTTTAAATGATTAAATACATTCCTAGAAATTACTTGAGCAATTTAGCACTTGACACACTTGAGACTTGAACATAGATAAATCTCTGGCTCCAGATAGCCTTAAGCTATGGGGCGCGCTGACAATAGGGATCAAACCCCGAAGCCTTCGGGTTGGGACTCGAACACATGACCCACCACACTATCAAGCGTTAAAAGTCCCTTAATTGGACCTGAGTGGCTGTGGTCTGCCAGAGGTCCGCGGGGGCCGTGGGGGTCCGCGCGGCTCTACGGTGATGTAGCGGCTGTCTCAGGTACATCAAAGCATCCCCCGTCGGACGAGAGCAGTTTGGCCCGCGACTTGAACCACGAGAGCGGCGAATACCTCTGGACGTACGTTTAGACGTTTACACAGCTGCGAGCCGTTAAGAAAATAAATTATGACGAGAAAATTTGGCTTGGTTGGTTTTTTTTCTTCATTTTCTTTGACACACAGCACACGGTAAGATCATAAAGCCGGCTTGTGTTTCAGAAAATTGTGAATTTTTGGGACACCAGAGAGAAATAAAATTGGTAATGTATATTCTTGTTAACCTTCATAGACTGTGTTGGGTTGGGGAGCTTGTCTGGTTTCAAGAAGATGGTGGTTACGTGTGTGTGTGTGTGTGTGTGTGTGTGTGTGTGTGTGTGTGTGTGTGTGTGTGTGTGTGTGTGTGTGTGTGTGTGTGTGTGTGTGTGTGTGTGTGTGTGTGTGTGTGTGTGTGTGTGTGTGTGTGTGTGTGTGTGTGTGTCTGTCTGTCTGTCTGTATGTCTGACCTATTTTCTAAGGTCTATCCAGTAATTGCTTTTAAATTTTCCTTTGGGAACAAAAAACAATGTTGACAGCTTAACCGTGTGCTTCATCTGGGAACTATGTGTTTGCGTGTGGGAACGTGCGTGTGTCTACAAGTGTGTGTGTATGGGAGGACATACATCAGTGTATGTGTCAGTGTGTTTGGCTGTATTATGCCTGTGTGTGTGTGTGTGTGTGTGTGTGCGTGTGTGTGTGTGTGTGATCATGTGTATTTATATGACTATTGTGTGTCAGTGAAGTACAGTAAACCTTGTGATTCGCACACTAATCGAGGAGCCTATTGTAATGTAGCATAGATAAGCATATTGTAATATAGCGTAGGTAAGTGTAGTTTAGTGTAGCTTTGCTAAGCCTAGCATAGATTATTATAGCGTAGCAGAAATGCTGAAAAAAATTGTTGAGTTAGGTGTTGCTCAAGGATAGGACAGTTATAAGGTACTAGACATTACGACAGGCTTTGTATGAACTGTCTGTACTTTAAGACTATTTGAATGTTTGGTGTCGTCACAACGACTCTTTCCGTATGTGACCCACTTTTGTCACTTTGAAATCGAAAGAATATGTCTTCAATAAATCAAATCTTATGCATCACATTATTAAATAAACAAGTAGTGTGCCGTTCTATATTCAAACATCAAGATTCAATGTAAAAAAATGATATTGATGTCATTCCTGTGGTGCTGAATAAAAAGCAGATAAAGCCAGAGAAACCGTACCAATGTAAATGTTGGTTTTAGTCTTACAAGTCAGACTTTAGATATGTAGTCTAAAGTCTGAAAGCAGAGGAGCTCAAATCTGGGTGAACAGGGTGTTTCACTTTCTTTCGCTTCATATATTTGTTTAGACCAATGATGGTGCCGAAGGCGGGGAACTGTAAGCGTGTAATTGGCTACCAGGGAACATGGACTTGGCCATAGCTAGTATATTTGTCCGGGTGGGAAGGCAAGATACCACCAGACCATAACGTCATTAGAAAATGTGTCTGTAAAGGATTAATCTGAACACTGTACACTCATTTATATAAACTTTTTCAGTATCCAATATTTTCCAGTTCCTCTGTAGTAGAATACCACCATAACGAAACAGCAGTGGTGGGCTCTCAGGGCCAGCAAGGCCTTCTCTGCTGACCTAAACACTATCAGAATCACTGACTTATGTTTTAATATATATTTTTTCCCATGATTATGTATTAAATTATTTCAAATAGTCTATTCTCTTCATTTCATAGCTTTTCTCTTGGTTGCGCTGCTTCCACTAGTGCATGTTTATGTTAGAGCTTTTATCCAATCATATTTCAGCCATCATGTGTTGCCAGGGTCAAATAAATCTGCCTTGACGCCTTCAGAATCGATAGTGCTGGCATCTGTAGCTTAAAGTAAGTGGCAATGACGCTGTTGCTTTAACCAATCAGATTTCGAGGCCATCTAGCAGGCGTCCAGTGACGTCGGCATTTTCATGTCCTTTGATGGGATGGTCAGAGAGGTACTAGTCAGAGCCAGCAAAGCTTTGAAAGCTACCGGAACAAACTAAAATAAAACGAGTAATAAATAAATAAATAAATCAAGCGATTCCCTGAAGCGAGTTAAAACTTACTCCTGAAACATGATCGGACAGACTTGACTTTCAGCATTAGCCTCCATGGCGATAAAAATGGGACTTATTGTTGGAAGTGAAACGCACAGATAAACTATACAACAGAGTAATCGAACTCTTCTTGAGGAAAGAGAGGAGGATTGACTTTGTGTACAAATAATCAGTAGTTTTGGTGAGTAATGCATTTTATTTAAACGTTTTAATATTTTTGTAATTTAATTCGGTTAATATTGATGTTTCTGCTAGAGAGGAACTGGCAGCTGTGGCTACAGGGAAAATAGACTTGTTGAATTGTCCTAATTGGGTTTCTTGCTTTAGTAATGGCATTCTTTCTTGCTACATGAGATACCTGTCCGTGATGCAACGCCCTGTTGTACAGCATTTCTGTGTAATGTTGATGGTTTCTATAGCCGAGGAGTCATAATGACGGCATTAAGAGGTGGATTAGTTCATGTAGGACACCAGTGAAGCCCTGGGTGTGAAATCCATGGCCCGCCACTGCGAAACAGAGAGGCGTGACTACACCCCTTTCTGGTTTTAGTTTCTCCCCCCAGAAGTTGGGCTGTACAAGAGTAGGGCTACTGGATCACAGACGAATGTCGGTTTAACTCACCCGCCCTCGAAGATCTTGATGCGGGTGTGTTCTACAGGGATGGGTTTGGTGGAAACCTCCTTCTCGCTCTGCTCCTCCTTGGATCTCTCCCGGGACACCACCCCCTTCATCTTCCTCACCAGCTTACACACCTCCACCGGCATCAGCTCTGGTTTCAACTGGAAGAGGTGAGAGTAGAAGGAGAGGAGAGGAGAGGAGAGGAGAGGAGTGGAGAGGAGAGGAGTGGAGAGGAGAGGAGAGTAGAGGAGAGGAGAGGAGAGGATGGACAGGAGAGGAGAGGAGAGGAGAGGAGAGGAGAGGAGAGGAGAGGAGAGGAGAGGAGAGGAGAGGAGAGGAGAGGATGGACAGGAGAGGAGAGGAGAGGAGAGGAGAGGAGAGGATGGAGAGGAGAGGAGATAATGGAAAGGAGAGAAGAGGAGAGGATGGAGAGAGGTAATGAGAGGAGAGGAGAGGGGAGGAGAGGAGTGGATGTGGAAAAAAGGAGATGAGAGATGAGGATGAGGATATTTGAGATGTTTGAGGAGGGGTTTTTTCAGCAGAAGGTTCAACTACTAATGTCAAAAGCACCTACTGCTGCATTGGAAACTCTGACAGTAATTGAATAAAACATGATGCAGTGAAATGCGATTTGATGTGAGGATGATTGACGATGCGATCTAATGTAATGTTCCACAGAGTATAAGCTAATCCAATGTAACCTTCCAAAGATTACAGGCTAATCGAATGCGTTGTTCCACGGGGCACAGTGCACGCCGTACCTGGTCGAAGCGCAGCCTCCAGGACACGGAGGACACAAGCTTGCCCGAGCTGGGCGGGCCCATGGCTGCCGTGCTGTAGGTCTCGGCCCCCCGCCTCTGGCTGGACCGCAGCAGCGCCAGCGCCGCCTTGGTGCTGAGGCCCAGCGGGTTGGGGTTGTAGGCACTCACGCACCACGAGGCGTACGCCGACGCCCGCGGCGACTCCGCCTCCCCGCTGCTGGGCTTGGTGTAGTTGAGGAAGCACCAGCTGACGGCGGTGGCCGTGCGCAGGCTGGGGAACTGGAGGAGCCGCTGGACCTCGGCCGCCAGCGAGGGCGAGCGCGCCGCGGGCCGCGCCGGCGGCCCCGCCGCCGCGGGGGGGCCCTCGTCGGCGGCCGGCGTGGGCCCGGTGGGCTCCCCGTCGTCGGCCTCGTCGTTGGACAGCGAGGCCATGGACTGGGGGCTGCCGCAGCGCTCGGGGCTGGAGGAGGCCGGGTCCACGTCCAGGGCCTCGGGGGAGTCGCGGCCGCCCGCCGGGGGCCCCGGCGCGGCGTCGGTGACGATCTGGAGCGGCGGCGTGAAGCTCTCGGCGGGGGGGATGTCGGGGAGGTGGGGCGCCGAGGAGCGCACCGGGACGGAGATCGTGGCGGGCGGGGACGAGGTCATCCTCTCCGGCGGCTCGTCCGCGGAGCCCTCGCTCTTCAGCCGCGGGGGGCCAGCGGCCGCGGGGCCCCCGGCCCCGCTCAGCTCCACGGCGCTCATGTCGCGGACAATCTGGCCGTACATGCGCTCCTCCTTCACGCGCTTCTGCTGCTTGGTTTGGAAGAAGAGCTCCGAGGAGCCGGTGGGGGACAGCATGCGCTTGCTGCCGCCTATCCCAGCCCCCGACGCGTCCGTGGTGGACACCGTGCCCGTCGTCAGCGACAACGGGATGCCCGTGGTGAGCCGTTGCCCCGGCGACGCGTCGCAGGAGGAGGAGAGCGGGTGTTGCCGCAGCAACGCGGCCGCCGCGCCCGCCATGTCGGGCTGACCCAGGAAGTTGAACAGGTTGAAGCCTGTCCCGCTGATCCCCCCCGAGATCCCGCCGGTCGCCTGGGCGACCGCGACGGCGACGCCCACGGCACTGCAAGTGGTGCTGGTGCCTCCCAACCTGATTAGCCCCTGTCCGCCTCCTCCGCCCCCGCTGTGATTGGTCAGCAGCTGGCTGACACTGGTGTACGTCACGCTGCCATAAGACGGCACGTGGGTGGGGACGCGCACCGGCACCACAACGCCCTGCGCCGTCGCCTGGAAACCCGTCAGCGCTTGGGCGGCGAAGAGCGGCTGGACCTGCTGGAGCAGCGTAGGACCGGAGGAGAAGGGGGAGGAGGAGGTGGAGGAGGAGGAGCTGGAGAGCTTAGGGGACAGCGAGCGGAACAGCTGTTGTTGTTGTTGTTGTTGTTGTTGTTGTTGTTGTTGTTGGTGTTGCGCTGGGTTGTGTGAGGAAGCTCGCGACGCTGAGTAAACCTGGGGGGGGTTGCAGCCTTCCGATTGGCTGTCGGCCGCGGCCCGGCTGTGGGGATTAGGATACTGCTGTGGCGCCTGGAAGCCATGGTGCAGGCGGGGCCGCTGGGCGGGGGCCCCCTCCGGGGCCCAGAAGGGCGGGCCCGAGGGCTGGTGGGCCTGGTAGGTCGCGACCTCTTGACCTTGGGGGTCCGAGTCCATGGAGGAGCCCTGCTTCTGCAGGCGGTGGTGGGAGGACCTGTGAGGCCAGAGGGGTAATACAGTGAGGTAATACAGCATGTGAGGTAATGCAGCATGTGAGGTAATACAGCATGTCCCTGGAGCAGAACACCTTCCAATGGCATTTCAATAGAAAACAGAGTGGATCTTGATTACAACTTTATTAACAATTTAGCGTCAAGTTCTAGCAGCCGCAGTAGGAGAACATTTTGAAGTTTGTGATTCAGTTTGAGGTTCAAGTACAATTCAAATAACAGTCTGTGCTAAAAATATAAGCTATAGTAGCTCAACAGGAAATGAGTTATGACAATAGTGGAAGGTGCCGAGAGGATGAAATGAGAGCAGCTTGCGTAACAGCTTTGGTGGAGGAGAAGTGGAGGAGAACAATTGATTTATTTTCATGATAACACATTGAGAGCCAACTTTTGTTCTTTTGGGAATAGCTACAAAAATAACATTTTTGGGAAAGCAGGAAACCATAGGAACCAAGGCTCAATCAACTGACACCTGAGAACAGAGGAGCACCAACGGAGCTACTAAATGCTCACCTCTGATTGGTTGGGCCGTCCTGAAGGCTGTCCTCACTGATGCTCTTCTGCAAGAGGTGCTGATGGAGGGAGGCCAGGCCTGCAACACAACATCTACTATTAACACAACAACCACTAATATCAACAAGACACCATATGATATATAACAACACAACAACCACTACCATTAACAAGGTACCATATAATGTATCATATATGGCGACGCAACAATCACTACTTTTAGCAAGATACCATATATGCATGAAACAGAGCAACACAACAACACAACCACCACACAATAGGAGAGCTTCATCTCACCACCACTCCCGACTGAGGTCCTTTTGATCTTGTTGACCAGCTCGGCGCTGGTCGGACCCGGTCCCCCCTGACCCGGCCAGGACCCGTGGTCCGACGGATCCGGTCTGACCGAGGACTCCCCTGGCCCGGGCTCCGGTGGGCCCGCCTCCGGATACACGCTGAGTGACGCCTGTCAATCACAAAAACAAAGGGTTCCATACATGATTAAAGTAGCTCACTAACAAACTCATTATAGTCTGTGTTGCTATTTAATTTAGTTGTGGATTTGATTTAATTTATCTAAAGACAGTAAATTAATTTAATTTAATTTCATAATGTCTGTAGAACCATCAACAACGGCCTTGAAGAGCACCAGCTACTGACTTCCTAACTGTAGCTAGCGAGTGTGTAGCTTATAGAATAGCATTTACATTTACTTTAATCCAATTACTTTTGTCAGAAAAAGAGGAGCAATATATTGCTGTCGGTACACTATACTTTACTACATCAGAAACAAAGTATCTCTCATGTGTTTCCAGAGAGATTCCCACTGTTTTTCCTGTAAAGAACAGCTGTGGCTAGACAGTTTACACCGTTTCAAAAAAAATATATATATATTCTTCCATTCATTTTGCCGAACTTTATATCATGTAAAAAAAATAAAAGTCCCGGATACCTGTCGGACAAGATAGCCTCGTCGTCGCTCCTTCATGGCGGACGCACTGCTGTACATCTCCCCCTGCCTGGACCCCGGCGAAAGACTCCCGTAGTCGAAGGACTTGCTGCGCATTTCAGGGAACTCGGTGGCGAGAGCACAGGGCGCCTGCTCCGACGAAGACCTCCTCATCTCCCTCTGCTGGTGGTGGCTGGAGTGGCCGCTGCCCGGCACCGTCAGGAACTCCGACTGCTTGCTAGCGGTACCCGTACCGCAGCAGCTTGAAGCGTCCTCCTGCACGGACAAGTAAACCATGCTTAGTGCGGCCCATTAGGACAATGATTATCCAACTGTAACCGCACCTTAGTGTATTCACAAACTGTTCTAAATTAATATTGGGAGTTCAGGTCGAACCTGATGCTAGCAAAGTTTATCAATGTGTAACCTTGGAACACAAAGATGAAGTGGTAGTAGTTTCTGCCTCAAGAAAGATTACACTTTATCTGTAGAACTGACGTGTTACAACAATGCCCTGACTAGACTACCTGCTTTGTCGGCGACCCAGACTTAAGGTTCTCCTCTCGTTCGAACGACATGGAGAAAGAGGAGTAGTAGGAGAGGTTGCTCTCCTGGCTGGGGCTGCGGGAGAGGCTGGTGCAGGTGGACTCGAAGCTGGACTCCCCTGACGAGTGATCCATGTCCGCCAGGCGCAGACGCTTCTTCTTCGGCGGCAGCTTCTCGGAGGGCATCTGGGACAGCGTGTCGCTCCTCTGGGGCAGTTGGAACTCCTCCATCACGTGTGGCAGCTGCTGCTGCTGCTTCTCCTGCCTCTCGGGCTCGCTGGCCAGCAAGGCTTCCGTCTCCTTGTCGGGCTTGTCCGGCTCCTCCGTCACCCTGATCTCGGGGACTTGGATGTTGGGCTGCCGCACCAGCTTGTGGGGGATGTGGTAGGGCTGTCCGGGAGAGGCTGTCGTGCTCGGGGACGAGGAGACGGAGGCGAGGTCGCTGTCGCTCAACAGTTGCTGCTCCATGCTCTCCGTCCGCTGCATGGTGGACTCGGGGCTCAGGGCGTCCTCAAAGATGTCGGGGTCCGACTGCTCCGAGTACTGGCTGCACAGGGCCTTCTCCGCGGGGTGATAGGCCAGCTGATCAAAGGACTCAGACTTCTCGAAGGAGTTGGGTCGGCTCAGGGAGTTGGTGTGCTGGATGACTGATATGACGTTGGCCACCGCCTTTCTGCCCTCCGAGTCCGGGAGAAGCACCATGTCATCAGAGCACATGCTGGCACAGGTGTCAAAGCTGTCCGATTGACTGTGTGCGCTGTATAGAGAGCCCTTCCCTGTAGGGGTGCCCCTGGATCCGTCCATGCTCCCGTGTTTGGAGTCATAGTCCCCGATCATCTCCACCGAGCCACTGCAACTGCTGTCACACTGGCCGGGGCTGTCCTCCTCATCCCCGACACTCTTTTGCTTCCTCCTCTTCCTCGTGGCATTCTCCGCCATCCCGACTTTCGTCCCATAGGGACTGTAGGCGATGTGTTCTGGGAGGCCCGGGCTGCGCTCCCCCATCTTGGGGCCCATTGCGATGAGCACGTTTTTGGGCACGTGGCCGTACACCTCGGCCTCTACCGCGTGGGCCTCGTGGTGGGTGAGCTCGAAGGCCGCCTGCCTCTGGAGTCTGCGCAGGCCGGCCGGGTAGAACACGTCGTCCGACGTCATCATCTCGTCGAAGGACTGGCTGCCCTGGATCCGGGTCGGCACGCTGAGGTTGGTCGGAGAGGACGTTGGCATGGAGTTGCTCCGAGTAAGGGTCGCCGAGTCAGAGGGAGGTTCCAGAAGCCCCGTGCTGCTCTGGCAGGGGCCGGTCGCATACTGCTTGGGGTCTCCAGAGATTCCTCCGTCCCCCTTATAAAAGTCCTCCGCTATCCTCCCCATCTCCAGAACAGCGCCAGACTTCTTGAGGCAAGCCTGACTACTGGGATCCACCTGAGCCACGCCACCGGCCATGGACACCGTGATGGACTGTCCGGATCGAGAGGTGGGCCCATGGTGAGTCCGTCCAAAGATGATCTCCTCATATGACTTGCTGTTGGTGTTGGGCGGGCTGATCTGCTGCTCTGCGCTCTCCGAGCGGGAGAAGTACCCAGAGTCCGTGCTGCCCTTGCTGTGGGGGCTGAGGAGGTTTTGGGTCTGGGACTGGGTCGAGTCCGGTTCCTGGCCTTGCTTCAGCCTCAAGGCCAGCCGCTGTTTGATGGTTGGAGAGTCCTCCGCAGGGTTTCCCAGGGCCTCAGCCTGGGAGCCGGGCATGTGGTGCGGTGGACCCTTCATATCAGGGAAGGAAGGGCACTCCATCGCTGGAGAGGGGACCCCTCCTGGCCTAGGGACGATCAGGATGGGCACCTTCATGGAGCCCATGGACATCTGTTCCGCTGAATCAGCATAGGCAGGTTCCACCCCACCTAGGCATAGAGGAGGAGACGATGTCGGGGGAATTAGAGAAGGAAGAAAGTAGACAATCATAACAAAGGGAAGAAGAAACACATATTTTTTACTTTCTTAGCCAAAGAAGCAAATCAAAACCAAAGGCTTTTTCGATTCTAAGCAAAACTTTGTGTTTGTTGTTTTGAATTCATGTGGCTAGATTTATCTGAAAATAACATGCCAATCACAAATTGGAAGGCCATTAATTATTGAGCTTCTTTAAAAAACAAATCACCTGCTCTTTTGTCAGACACGAAGGAGATCTTTGGCCCGGGGTTCTCCTTCTCCATCAGCATTGTGGAGCCCTCCAATCCTTCCTCATCCGTGTCCGTGCTCTGCTCGCCGTCCGATTGGACGTCGCCGGCCAGGTCCAGATCCCCCCCACGGCCCACCAGTCCCATCTCCGAGAACGGCACCAGGCCGGCCTTGATGGCGTGAGCGTGGGACTTGCGGTGCTTGTAAAGGTTGCTCTTGGTTTTGAAGGAGAACCCGCAGGGCACACAGGGGTAGGGTCTCTCCCCCGTGTGCGAGCGGATGTGCTTCTTCAAGACGCTGGGCTTGGCGCAGGCCCGGCCGCAGTAGTGGCAGATGTACTTACCGGGCTTTTTGGGCTTCTGGTCCTTCTTGCCATAGCCCTCATCGCTGGGATCCAGGCTCGACTGGGAATACTGTCCGAAGGAACTTGGCAAACTGGGGGATTTCTGCCGAGGGAACCTCCCTCCCGCTGCCCTGTGCGGGTGTCCCAGGTTCCCTGCGGGGTAAAGTTCGTCCGAGGGCAGCTGACCGGCAAAGGGCCAGGCGTGGGGCTCCAGGCCCGGTTGGGGTTTGGCCCCCGAGTGGAAGCGCTCTGCCTGGGGGTGCTGGGGGTATGGCTGACCGAGCTGGTAGGAGAAACCCCTGGCAAACCCCTGAGGAAACGTACCCTGGGGTTCCCGTGACGGCGGAAGCAGTTTCCCTGGGATGCCGGACGACGGGTACTTCTGCTGCGTCCCGGAGGCCGAACCAGGGCCCTCATCGCAGGGCTGGCCCTCACGGGAAGAGTTCCGCGAGGCATCGGGGCTGGAGAAAGTGCTTCTTTTGGAGGAGGCGGTAGGCTCCGACGCCCAGCCCCTCTGTAAGGGAGCCTTCTCCTTTTTTATGCATTTCTGTCCGACAACAGTTGATTCGTGAGACTCCATTTCACCCGATGATTTGATTGGCGGTGGAAGGTGGGGTCGGTGGAGTGGGTGAGCGGGGGATATGTGTTGGGAAGGATGGAAATTATGGGATTTGAAAAGGCAGTGGGGCTGCCACGCTTGACAGCGTGTGGCTTACAGGGGTGACCCGCGGATCTCAGAAAAACAGTATGTGTTGAGCCATGTCTGTGGCGTAGCAGATGGCTAATCCAGGATTGATACAGGAAGTTGAAATTGGAGAGAAGGGGTGCGGGGTTTTGGAATAAAGCATCAGAACAGTTTTTTCCTGTCTGCCATTTTGTAAACACGGTGGGATTGCAGGGTTGTTGCTCTCCGTCCAGTTCATCCAGGAGCTGAAGAGTCCTCGAGAAGACAAGACTGGTAAGAGAAAAGGTTATTAATGAATGAAAGAATGCATGAGTTAATTTAACGAAAGCATAACAATGATTATCATTATGATGAGAGATCAACTTGATTGAAGACCTTAGCGAAAGAGTTTACCGTCAAAAGCTCAATCCTCTTCAGTAAAAAGTGCTTGTAGATGTTCCTCTTAAAGCTTCCACTGGCATCTGGTTGTGGATCCTACAGCACAAAGAAAGAAAGGGGTTACAACACAACACAGAGTGTGACACATCAAAACCACTTGTGCGACGTTAACATGGATGCAAGGTCCCTCTCGACACAGACGACACCTGCCTCTTGGAAAACAAATCGAGTGTGTGCTGAACGGAAAACACCACTAACTACCTGCGACTCACGAGGCCTGCGTGGAACATTTTCATCACAGAAGAACTGGTACAACATCCTTGAGACCAACGCTGAGCTGGGTGTCATCTGGTGTCTCCAGCTGAAGTTTGAATTTGACTGTTTGGGTGAAGTTTTCTCACTAGTAGGTGGAATGCATCCGCACACAAACGAACACACACACACTGACACACACACACAACTTCCTCCTCGCGGGTGTGAGTCACCGGTGTGCGGCAGAGTCGCGCTGTTCTTTTAAAGACACAAAGGGAGTATAAATAGACGACCGCGGATGACGTAGGTCTGCATGTGTGTGTGCGTGTGTGTGTGTGTGTGTGGGCGTCCCAAAAGGCAAGAGTCAAACACAAGCACCACCTGTCAGCACCACCCATCAGCGCCAACCAGCTCCTACCTCTGACCAGCGACACCCTGAGTTCTACGTCTGGGGATCAGTATGCACACACACACACACACACACACACACACACACACACACACACACACACACACACACACACATACACTTTATACAGACATTCACGCACAGATACTCATCACAGACACACAATACACATTCACTTGCACACAGTTCCACACACAACTCAAGACATGACAAATTCTAAATTAAATGACATTCAGTGATAGAGAGAAACACACACCCACACACACATACTAGAACTGCACCAAAAAGTGTTAAGATTGTGGGTTGCAAAAGGGAGGTACATTTTCTGTATGTGTGTGTGTGTGTGTGTGTGTGTGTGTGTGTGTGTGTGTGTGTGTGTGTGTGTGTGTGTGTGTGTGTGTGTGTGTGTGTGTGTGTGTGTGTGTGTGTGTGTGTGTGTGTGTGTGTTTCCAATGTTCAACGTTTCCTTAACACCTGACAGAAACCAGGGTGCAGTCAAACAGAGAATTATGCTCTCTCTCTCTCTCTCTCTCTCTCTCTCTCTCTCTCTCTCTCTCTCTCTCTCTCTCTCTCTCAAATACACACACACTGACAAACACATACACACACAGACACACTGCTGAAGTTGCATAATTCTTTCCTCCATGTTCTAATTTCGAGTTTTCTATTCTCCTGTGGGCTTATATTGCAACATATAGACACACACGCACACATACACACAACCACACATATACAAATGCCACACACACATACCCACGCACACACACACACACACACACACACACACACACACACACTGGGTCATCTTGTAGTCGAGCAGGCCTCTGACGGCGGTGTCTGGGGAACTAGCTGGTCTAAAAATAGACCAGCTGTATTTTTAGCACTGCGTACGTTAACTTTAGGCTAGCTTGTTTTTTTGTTCAACTATACACACACAAACACAATTTTCCCAAATACACACATACAAACAGACACACACACACATTCATTCACACAGTCCCAAACACATTATACACAAACACACACACACACAAACACACACACACACAAACATATACTTTTACAACTATACACATTAAGGCATGCATACAAATACATTTGCATTACACCACACTAATATCGACACAAATGCATACACACACACACACACACATGACAAACATAACATCCTCCTATACAGACACATTTGCATCTATACGCACATACATATGTAGACACACAACCCTATACACACACACACACACACACACACACACACATTTGCATATATACACACATACAGATGTAGAGAGACATTCAGACACACACTTGCACGCACAGCCTCACACGCACACACGCATACCCTGAGAGCTAGAACATGAATTGGAGCTGATGCTTTCCATGTTTTCCATGTTGTTAAGCGATCAGGAATGTGGACTTGAAGAAACAGAGAGAGAAAGACAGACCGGGCCCTGGCGAGACCCAAGCCGATCAGGGATTGGGTATGGCCAGTGTCCATCAACAGCCAGGCCAATGCTGATTGGCCGGTAGCTTGACATGAACGTGCACTCCCAGGGAAAAGCTGCTCAATTGCTTCGTGAGGACTGACCTAAATGTGGTTGTGGTTCTATTGGCTTTTCACCGTGGTTACTGCTGCTATTATGGTCTGGCCCGGGCCAGGTTCTCTTGATTTGCGCAGCAGATTTCAATGTAGGGTTTAATATGGTGTGGGAGGCACTTGGTTCGAGTGTTGTACATCAAGTTACACAAGCCATCCTAACGTATGGATTATTCTGATTCAATGGTATGTTCCGACCCTGCCACGGACAGTTGTCTCAATCAGAGGGCTTCTTCAGCGGTCACATGGTGTCCAACACAGCTTTAACCCTGCCTGCTCTTAATGACATTTACCTGAGTTCACTGTCACTTTGGATAAAACCCTCTGCTAGATAAATACATAGTAATACGATAAGGTAGCATTTTATGGTTATTGGACAGGAAATATGGGCTATAATAGTACAATGACGATGTAATTAAATATAATAAACATGCATTATAGCAGTCAAGCTAAATTCATGGTGAACTGGGTTCATTCGTTCCATATTAGTTTCGACCAATCGGGGGGCAGGAGGTGGGCATCTCTTAGCATTTGTGATTGGATATCATCAGCACACACAAACTTGGCCAGCAGTAGTAAACATTAAAAAAGTGTTCTGTAAAGGTTTCCCATCAACACTGTATAGACTGGCGGCTGTAGAAATACACTTATTAAAACCCCCTTCTGAAAGCAACCGCAAATGAGTTTCCGTCGGTAGAATATCTCCGTAACCCAACAGGAAACAGGGCCTGACTCCGCCCCCTTGCAGTCTTTAGCGTCCGGCCCAGACTCTGCTCTGCTATAACATATCAGGCCCGCTGGATCCGAGAACACGGATCAGAGTGGTGTTGATCGTCAACCATGCACGTAAGCGGGCGCCCAGTTCAGCAGCGGCGGAGGGGGTCCGAGGCAGAGCAGGGGCTGGTTGAAAGGCTTCCCTGTTGGTGCTGCACGTGGGCGTGAGCCTCCTTACATAAAGATACATTCATAGCGAACAGTCGTCCGCTCTGCCAAACATCAACCAACCTGCCCGCGTGGGAGCTGCATCCAGCATGTTCGCCTGTGTGTGTGTGTGTGTGTGTGTGTGTGTGTGTGTGTGTGTGTGTGTGTGTGTGTGTGTGTGTGTGTGTGTGTGTGTGTGTGTGTGTGTGTGTGTGTGTGTGTGTGTTTGTGTGTGTGTGTGTGTGTGTGTGTGTGTGTGTGTGTGTGTATGTCAGTGAGAGAGTGTGTGTGTATGTGTGTTAGGTGTGTTGTTCTGAGCGTGTGTTCAGGTGTGAATGTGTTATTCTACTGGTTTGTGTATGTGTGTGTGTCTGTGAATGTGTAATGCTGTGTGTTATTCTGTGTGTGCGTTAGTGTGTGTGTGTGTGTGTGTGTGTGTGTGTGTGTGTGTGTGTGTGTGTGTGTGTGTGTGTGTGTGTGTGTGTGTGTGTGTGTGCCTATTTGAGCGTGCATGTGTGATTGTGTTATTCGGTTTGCTATTCTTTGTGTGTTTGTGTGCGCAAGTCTGTGAATGTGTTATTCTGTGTGTGTGTGTGTG
>NC_044068.1:17664582-17667082 GCF_902167405.1 Gadus morhua
TCGGCACAGCAACAGTTTCCCAAGAGCATATGTGGCTGTTTTATCAACATGTTTCCATTTAGGAAAGAAAGACAGAAAGTCAGTAAAGAAATACCAAAAAACATACCCAACAAATAGAGGCATAAAAAGAGGGAGAGAGAGAGAGAAGAAAGAACGAGTGAGAGGAGAGGGAGTGAGGGAAGGGAGAGGGGGTAAGAGGGGATAGGTAGTGAGGGGAGAAAGAGCGCAGACTCTTCTTGGTGTAAATTGCCAACGGAAAACAAGTCACTTTTTCCACCAGGCAACCCAGCCTTGAAACCATTACGGAGCTATCCCTGTGTGTGTGTGTGTGTGTGTGTGTGTGTGTGTGTGTGTGTGTGTGTGTGTGTGTGTGTGTGTGTGTGTGTGTGTGTGTGCGCGTGCGTGCGTGCGTGCGTGCGTGCGTGCGTGCGTGTGTGTGTGTGTGTGTGCGTGTTCATGTGTGTATGTGTGTGCATTTTCCACTGCCGTGTGCAGCATACACATACCACACCGAAGTTACAATATTGTGGACAGATGGACGGACGGAGGGATGGACGATGCATGGATAATAGATGGAAGGACGGGTGGATGATGAGGGATGGATCATTTATGGATGGGGGTTGATGATAGAAGTGTCTGTGTGTGTGTGTGTGTGTGTGTGTGTGTGTGTGTGTGTGTGTGTGTGTGTGTGTGTGTGTGTGTGTGTGTGTGTGTGTGTGTGTGTGGTGTGTGTGTGTGTGTGTGTGTGTGTCTGTGAGTTTGTGTTTAGCTAAGGGCTTGTCTTCATCATCCCCTCCTCCTTCCCCTCACCTTCCCTGTCCTCTCATATTCTTCATCTTCATCTCCCCTTCTCTCTCCTCCCCTCTCCACTCCCCCCTCCCGACTCCAGATACATCTTTAAATCCCGACGTGCCAGTGTAACCATACTGATGCTGCTGTGATTCTGTCCTGCCCTAGAGTGTCCCTATTATAAGGTACTGTTACTGAGTCTCACCAGGGGCATCCCAGCGGTGACGTAGCGGTACGGATTCCGCGTGTTCCTGTACAGAGATGACGTTTAGCTGATGCTGTTCCCCACGCTGGAGCTGAGGCTTCTCCGACGGCGTTACCAAGGTAACGCGTCAGGCAATTGACCCGGAGGCCACTTTCACACCGTTGCATCATAATCTGCAACGCGGTCGTCATGGATACACAGCGGAACCCCCACGTTCCGAATTGAGGCCAAATAATTGCTGAAACCAGGAGTTTTGACTTCTTTCGGAATACGATTAGCGTTCAAAGGTCATGAAATGAACGCACAATTCAAGAACATCATTGAATGGTATTCCTTCTCCATATGATTTCGGATTAACTGAAGAAAACAACACTGTGGTAACACTGACTTTATAAATGTTTCTCTTAGAGAGATCAGAACAAATAGTTGGGGATTCATTTATTATTTATCGGAACATAATCTTCTGTTGACTTGGAGTTTTACCGTCAGTTGGAGTCTCCTCCCTTTATTTTGAAACTTATTGTTAGTGTCTTAGTAGTTCAATCGTGTATGTGTGTGTGTGTGTGTGTGTGTGTGTGTGTGTGTGTGTGTGTGTGTGTGTGTCTGTGTGTGTGTGTGTGTTTTTTGTGTGTTTACATGCGTATGTGTGTATGTGGGCAACAGGTGTCGAGGACAGTCGTCATTCAACCACCCCCAGAGTGTCAAGAATAAACCGCAAAAGTCATTAATGCACACACACACACACACACACACACACACACACACACACACACACACACACACACACACACACACACACACACACACACACACACACACACACACACACACACACACACACATTCACCAGTTCTAACTCTCCACCCACACACTGAGTTAATCTCTGTCCTCTCACACCAGTCGACAGCAGGCAGGTAGATGCATGTGTGTGTGTGTCTGTTTATCTGTGTGTCAGTGTGTCAAACTAGTTCAACTAGAAAGATGGCGTCACTCTCTTGAGGTTCTTCTTGGAGAAGAGCAAGGCATTATGGGATGTAAGGGCATTTCACCCGGCAGAGCGATGAAAAACAACAGAAACATTGTTATTGTCAGCATATATAGGATATGATGGGTGTGAGTGGGTGTTTGTGCGTGCATATGTCGCTGTACCTCCCTAGAGTTACACCTCATTGATCTCCTTTTCACGTCTCATCTCTCCTTCTCTCTCTCACTTTCTCTTTCCATCTGTTCCCCCCTTTCTTCCTCTCCTCATGTATCCTCCTCCTCTCCGTCCTCAACTTCCCCGTGTAGTCTCTCCTTCTCTCCTACACCTCCCTATCCCCGCTCTGCTCCTCTCCTCTGTCTTGATCTACTCCCCCGTACCTCCTACTCCTCCTCCCTATTCTCTCCTCTCTACTTCTCCCCCAGTCATCCCACTCTCCTCTCTCTCTCTAGATCCTTCTCCATCTTTCTCTCCTCTCTCTCATCCAAGTCAACGAATCCAAAAGCCAAGGTGTGGAAACATGG
>NC_044068.1:17672082-17679582 GCF_902167405.1 Gadus morhua
AGAGAGAGAGAGAGAGAAAGAAAGAGAGAGAGAGAGACAGGTCACCATGAACTCAGGGTTAAGGGACTGGGTGGAGCCAGATGGGAAACACATGCTGTTAGGAACACTTAAACACACACACACACACACACACGGTGATGGCACATTGGTCATTTTCTTTTCTTTTTCATTTTAAACCGCGACTACCGATTAAAAGAAGTCGCAGCATCATTTCCAAACACATTCAATCATCTCATTGGAGGTCTCCAAGGTAACAAAACCTCATCTTCAACTTTCTACCAACGACCACCCCGGAAACATCTCCAGCAATCATATATAGTTTCTGATCATTCACACACCCATCAGATCACACCCAACACTCCCATGAGGTCAAACATACAGTTAAACCAATCAAAAGTCACCTAATACTCTCATTAAAGGCCCACTATGCAACTTCGGGAATTTCTTCGCTGTTTTCTTGGTTTTGGCACGCACATTTCTCTACACAGCGCCCCCTACAGCTTCGTAGTAGATATTTTACAACACTGTCGTAACAACTCGTTGACGACCCTTCCCCATGCACTTCTACGCGAGCCATGTGCATTTGTTTTCAAAGAAGCCGGCGAATGCGTGGAGCCATGTCCGAAGTAAATGTTCATAAAGTGTAGGCAAGGTTATACATTTTTAAAATGGTGTATTTGTATTGCAATAAACATAAAGCCATCCTTTTTATAGTTGACGGGGAGAATTTATATCCTAGATTATAATTGTTTTATTTTAGGTTGAACAGAACAATCAGTGTGAGAGTGTTGGCCAACATAATAATCTAAATAAACAAGAACCTGGATTCGGGGATTCAGTCTGTATCTGGGGGACGAGACAGACGAACAGCAAAACACCAATGGAAACAAAGGTGTTTATATGGTTGCCAACCAAGCAAGCTAGAAACATACAGGGCTCACAACAAAACGGTCGAGAAAACAATTTTTACAGGGCTCACAACAAAATGGTTGAGCAAACACATTTGTACAGAGACTATCAACATCAAGAATACCACGAGGACAAAGTTCACCCAAGGGTACTTTCAATTTCAAAGCAACACGGCCAAGTCGGAGTCTGATTTGAAGTCTTCATTTTCTTTCAATTCACGCTATTCCTGAAAAGCTTGCCCAACGTTTACTCGTGTCTGGCCTCTCTGTCGGTCAGTCTCCCTTTTCTCTTCTTCTGTTCCTCCGACATTGGGTTTCTCTGTCTCTTTTTAGTTGGCTGATCTATGATGAATGTAACAATCTCCTTAGGTTACTTGTGTTTATATCGAGCCGGTTCCGTGTTTGGGGGGTCTGTGCCGCAAAGCAATTCGTTACTTCGCGAGACCCGAGACTCCCGCGAGGAGTGGCGGCGGGTCGCCGGCAGAAACATATTCATTTTCTCCGCCAAGATGCGCAAGGGGGGAGTTGAAACAACGGAACAATCGAACAAAAGTGTATAATGGAACCATCGCAATGACTCTTAGCCTGTTGTATTAAGGTAAATCAAGCCAAAAAAGTTGCATAGTTCCCCTTTCACTCGTGTCGGATCTATTTTTTGGTCCATTCTTCTTTTGTTCCACACCGACAGTCGCCTCTTGGGTCCCTTATCATTCGATTGATCCATGATGAATGCAACAATTGCTCGCAACTGGCTGTTTATATCTAGCCGGTGCCATGTTTGGGTGTGTGTCTGTGCCGTAAAGCATTTTCGAAACTATAATCTGACTACATTTTCGAGGATACTTCCGCTGCGTCACATCCGGATTGGCTCGGTCCGAAAACAGATCAAGTTGCATATGCGCTTTTTCACTGTAGAGGCGACATGGGTAAATGACACACCCACCAATCAACCCAGAAATGGATGCAGAACCATCAGCATAACTCTCAACCTGCATACTTAATGAAATTTTGGCTAAAAAAGTTGCATAGTGGGCCTTTAAGTCAACCACGCAGCTTGACCAATCAGAAGTCATCTAATGCTCCCATGAAGTCATCCACAGAGCTTGGCCAATCAGATGTTGTATATCATGAGCAAGTCCTCGCTAGCATTCATTTAACAGAATCTGTGGAAGCCATCAAAGTGTTTTGAGACATCAGCGTTTTTGTGCAAATGAGTAATGGAACATAAGAAATCATTACCAGTGTAATGCAGCTACAATCGTTTTTTGGCAACAGAATTTTGTATTCCTTGTCTTAAAAATCACTTTCAATATTATTTTGTCGGTAAAACATTATTTTAATACTTCAGTTTGTCTCTCCTTCCAACTGACTTTTTCTGTTAATGCTTGGCTGAACCTCCACCTCTCTCTCTCTCTCTCCTCTCTCCTCTCTCTCTCTCTCTCTCTCTCTCTCTCTCTCTCCTTCTTCTCTCTCTCTCTCTCTCTCTCTCTCTCTCCTCTCTCTCTCTCCTCCCCCTCGGCCTCAATGTCTGAGTCTGCCTCTCTGCCTCCTTCTCTCTCTCTCTGTGTCCCTGTGTTTCTCTACATCTCACTTTCTCAATCTCCTTCTCCGTCTCTCAGACTCTCTCTCTCTCTCTCTCTCTCTCCATCTCTGTGTCTCTCTACCTCTCCCTCTCTCTATGGGTTGTTTCCGTTCCAGATGAGCTATGGGTTCATTGGGTTTCCGAAGACACCAGTGTGACTCGCCCACACTCCATCTGCCTCGTTCTGTTGATCGTCATCTCTCCCTCTCTCTCCCTCTCTCCCTCCCTCTCCCTCTCTCTCCCTCTCTCCTCTCCCCCACCCATGTGCTTCCTTTGCAAAGTGACAACTACAGGTGTTCGGAGCAGGCTCCCCATCGCCATAGCAACACTCAACTCTTCACACTTCTCCATCCTTGAAGTCATCAGGGCTCTCTGCCTCACCAACGGTTAACTGTTAATTGGTATCAATAATAGAATCAGATAACGTCTGACTTACAGGAGATGATGAAGAAAGACATTATTAAGAGACGTCTCTTTCCACGCTCATTCCCCTATCCACTTATTTCAGCCTTTTTCCTCCTCTCCTTTCTTTTTCTCCCCCCCCCCCTGCCCACTCCTTCATCTCCCTGCTCCCTTCAGCTTCCCCCTCCTTCCCTCTCCTCTCCTCCCCTCACATCCCCTCTCCTCTCCTCTCCTCATCTTCCCTCTCCTTTCTTCTCCTCTCCTCTCCTCCCCTCTCCTCACCTCCCCTCTCCTCTCCTCTCCACTCCTCACCTTCCCTCTGCTCTGCTCTCCTTTCCTCTCCTCTCATCTCTTCTCCTCAGATGGGAAGATAATGAATGCACATACAGAAGTCGAGTTGAGAGTTTTGTATGTGCATTCAACCCGAGACTTGTGATCGCTGTCTCTATTCATGGAGTTAATTCTCCTGATTTTCAATCAAACAGCTGACAGTCAGATGTATTTCTCGTGAGTCAGTGGAGGATTCTGGGAAAGGGATGAGTTGAAAAAGCAGGACTGATGGGAAATACATCAACACACACACACACACACACACACACACACACACACACACACACACACACACACACACACACACACACACACACACGACACATACACCCACGCATGAATTGGCATCTGCACAAAAAAAGTACATTGGCACACACAAACACACACAAATACAAACCTGGACGTTGACACAACACACACACAAAAAACACCAACACACAACACACATTTACTCCATACTATTGTAATTTTATTGCTTTTGGCAAAAGTGTTTGGAAGCGCGCCGGCCAGAAGAAAGAAATCCTCAAGGGGCTCAGGAGGGAGAAGGCCAACGAGAAGAAAGGAAGATGGCTGGAAGACCGAGGTAGGAAAAGACAGAGCAGCAGGACCCAAATCGTTTTCCCATCATACACCCATTTTAGCTCGGGCCGTACTAGTTAACATCTCAGGGATCCTCTTGTTCTCCCTGCAGACTGCTCTGCACATATCTCTGCCTGGCTGCAGCTGCCGCCGCGCCGCCGCCACCGTCGTAGCGATGTGCTGACGCCTGCGTTTTCCTCCGTTGCGATTCTTTCGAACTCCCCCGACCGAAACCATGATGGTTGCAAAAGCCTTGAGCGCTGAGGGTGACCTCTGATTGACTAACAGCGTCACCGCTGAAATAAGGAAGTGATCAGGGGTCGACTGGACCTTAGCTGGCCTGACTTGCCCTTTGTGACGCTGGGGGGATTTCGGTTCTGATGACATGACATAACCGGATCGCTTACACAAGCGTCTTTGTGTTTTTGTGTGTGTGTGTGTGCATGTGCATGTGGGAGTGTGTGAAAATAATGGTTAAAGATAATAATTAATGTTGCAACTTCAGCATGCAACATTGGATAAGTGGAGCAAGACAGCTGTGATAACAGAATGGGGACGATGAGAGAGAATGGTAGAGACAGAGGAGAAAAGAGAGAGAGAGAATGGTCAAGAGAGGATGGTAGAGTGAAAGAGGGAGATAGAGAGAAAGAATGGTCAAGAGAGGATGGTAGAGTGAAAGAGGGAGATGGAGAGAGATAATGGTCAAGAGAGGATGGTAGAGTGAAAGAGGGAGATAGAGAGAGATAATGGTCAAGGAGAGGATGGTAGAGTGAAAAGAGGGAGATGGAGAGAGATAATGGTCAAGAGAGGATGGTAGAGTGAAAGAGGGAGATAGAGAGATAGCAATGGTAGGATGGTAGAGAGCAGATGGACAGTACAGTGTGTGATTGAGCGAGAAGGGGAGAGAGAAGGAGCGAGAGAGGTTGGTAGGGAGACATGGTGAAGGGTGAGAGAGGCAAGGTCAGTTAGGTGCTATATTTATCCTTTTAGAGCTGTGTCCTCAGCTCGGATGGAGTGATGCTTTATTTTCCACACAGCACCCACACACACACACACACACACACACACACACACACACACACACACACCACGCAGCCACACACACACACACACACACACACACACACACACACACACACACACACACACACACACACCACACACACACACACACACACGTACGGCGCCCCCTCTAAACACACACATACAAAGATTACACTTTTTCAGGATCATACTGCTATTTATCTGAGTGTGTGTGTGTGTCTCCCTTGCAGGCCTACAGCTGCCAGCCACAACATGTTATGTTACACAGATGTGTTATTTCATGTCAACATCAGATCCTCACTGCTCTAAATACCCCAGCCTGTGTGTGTGTGCCGGTGTGTGTGTGTGTGTGGTGTGTGTGCGTGCGTGCGTGCGTGCGTGCGTGCGTGCGTGCGTGCGTGCGTGCGTGCGTGCGTGCGTGCGTGCGTGGTGTGTGTGTGTGTGTGTGTGTGTGTGTGGTGTTGTGATAACAGATTAAATCCCCTGCAGACATACCTGTGGTTCTGCACGTGCTCAGTTTGGACTGGTGCCGGGCAACCCTCCGGAACCTTGGTGTCAGTGTCCGGGCCCCCCTGAGAGACAACATGTTGGAGCCCGAGTTAGATTTACTAGAGAAGGTTACTACAGTTGTATTTTTATAAAAAGGACATATTCAACTACATTTCAAATTTATACTGCTGTTTACTTATTGACTCTTTGCTTCATGAAATATCGACAAAATTAAACTACAGTTGTAGTTTGACAGAGCAACAAATTAAACCTAGAGTAGAGGTATATGAAATGAACGCAGTGCGTAACAATCATCATTGTTTAAAGGTATCTCCAAACAACCTAAAGACTGGAATCCAATCCAATGCAAGGACTTCGACCCTCACACTGTTACTGTTTCGATTGCATGTAACACGACCTTAACGAGCAGGGCCACAATCGGGCATGAATCAGATCAGATCCTCACACCGTTGCTGATGAAGTGGTCAAATACAGTGATTGAGAGATTTGTGTCAATGTTAAGAACTGATAAGTGGCAGAAGAGTTTCCCTAGTATCTGTGTGTGTGCGTGTGTGTATGTCCCTGCCTGCGCTCGTGTGTGCGTGCATGTGTGTGCGTCTTTGTGTGGAGGAAGCAGGAAGTACGCAATATTGCTGGAGGAAGTGGTTACCTAGAATTACCCTTTAACACTCATCTTCTACACACACACACACACACACACACACACACACACACACACACACACCACACACACACACACACACACACACAAACACATACATACATTTAAACACCCTACAGTCACAAAAAGAGAGAGAAAGGAGAGAAAAGAGAGAGAGCGAGAGAGGTCAAGACAGTCCGATAAAAGAGTGAATAGAACCCACAAACACTGTATAGATGATAAAATGTGTTCCATACATTCTAAGGGAGATGGGCATGAGTCAAACAAATGATGAATGCTCTTCATTTAGCAGAAACCTTTGTCCAACGACACCTACAAGCTGAATCACGCACTCAGAGCATCCAGTCACAGGAGAGACAGAGAGGTACCAGTCCTGCTACGACCAGGGTTGGCTTTATGTTTTGTGGGATTAGTCAGCTGGAGGAGGTACCCTTCACGTAACTAACAAGAGACATGATGTACAGTCTGCTTCAGGCTGCTGACGTTAAGAAAGGACATTAATGGCCTCACTTTGAAGGTAGAAAGGAGGAGATAAACAGAACAATTTGGAGTACTCGGTCGGTACATATATAGACGTGAAAGCTACAGAAGCAGGGCTGTCAATATCTGATGTCCCTTTGCTAGCCTCACATCCCAACTGACAAAACTAACAGTGCAACTGCAAACAAGTGAACGGACCGAACAAAAGAAACAACACCAACAGACAAACAAACATACAAAAAAAAGTTAACTACTACTAAAAAAAAGAACTAAGAAATGGCAGTGAGCTAACAAAATAGTTAACAGCTCCCCAAATAGATGGAGAAGAAGATAAGGTAGGAAAATTAAAAAATAATAATAGAAAAACAAATTAAAAAACGAATTAATTAGTAAATAAATCAAAAGACAAAACAAGCAAAACAACTTTACTAACTAACAAACTAACTCGCAAACAAGCTAGGGAACCGACTAACTGACAACCTAACTTACTCGCTGACTAACTACAGGAATGACCAATCACGTCCAACTCTGAAACTAAACAGAAACACATTGTGCTGCATTGCTTCGGTAAGCCGGGGCAGCGAACTCCTCTAGAGTGTAGGTGTGAAGGCAGCCTCTGGAGAGCGGACGCTGGGAACCAGGTCCAGATAGCCCCCTCCATAACTGGACACGCTACAATACCACACTTTTTCACAACACAGTTTAGGAGTGAGGTAGGGAAGTAGAGAGAGAGAGAGATAGGGAAAATGCCTACTTTTATATATTAATATTAACAGGACCATTATGGAACCAGACATCACACACACACACACACACACACAGACACAGACACACACACACACACACACACACACACACACACACACACACACACACACACACACACACACACACACACACACACATACGCACATACACACACACTCAGCTGACGGAAAAAAAACATGGTCCCACAAACATGCTCCCCCCCTCCGGCACATACTCACTAACATACACACATGCTC
>NC_044068.1:17684582-17687082 GCF_902167405.1 Gadus morhua
ATAGCCCCCCCCTTTCTCCCTTTCTAGAGAGGGAGAGAGAGATAGACGGACAGTCCCTGAGAAATGTAGAGCAAAGGACAATGTGTGTGTGTGTGTGTGTGTGTGTGTGTGTGTGTGTGTGGTGTGTGTGTGTGGTGTGTGTGTGTGTGTGTGTGTGTGTGTGTGTGTGTGTGTGTGTGTGTGTGTGTGTGTGTGCGTGGATAGGACACAGGCTACATTTTGACAACATGAGTTATACATAAAGAATACTGATGTTAATACTGTTTAATTATTCATCATACACACAACTAGAAATCATGGGGTCATAGAGGATGTGTGTGGGCGTGTGTGTGTTTGTATGTTTGTGTGTGTGTTCTTGAGTCCAATACCAATACGCTAGACTAAACACAATGCTACTGTACTGTACTATACTCTCTAGAGTCGAGAGAGTACAGTACAGTACAGTAGCATTGTGTTAAGTCTAGAGTCTAGACCTAACACAATACTACTATACTGTACTGTACTGTACTCACAAGACTTAACACAGCACTACGATACTAGGCCGTAATGTACATGCTAGACATAACCAGGGCTTGAAAACGAAGTTATTTTTCAATCGTTCCGCTCCGAACGGAACCGGTATATTTAACGTTTTCGTTCTTGCTTTCCGCCGCCAACATATCGTTCCTGAACCGGTTCGGAACGTAAAATAACGTTCGTTCTTAACGTTCCGGCAGTGTTATTGGGCCTAGTCTATTTTTGTGGTCGATACCTTACAACTCGACCTAGTTATTGGTATTTGCCTTAATTTACACAGTAGTCTAAATGCGCAAAAATCATAAATCAAGGGCAGCATCCAACAATATTCGCAATATCCATCTCACATACCAGGCAGACTGCTGCTGACTGTAGCCTATATTCTATGATAAATATAATTTGTATCAAAATTATTTCTGGATAAGTGGGCTACAAACTTCTTACCTGGTTGTAAGTTGTTGTATCCATATTCCATGGAGATCTTCAGATATAGAGGCTCGCTCAATCATTTCTAACCCCGCCTAAGCAAATATGTTGTACTTTTCTATGTTGCTGACAAATACCCAAGTCTCTCCAACAACTTCCAATTTAACTCTACATTTCATTGTGCAACATTTTAAAAATCCCGACTCTTGAAACGACATAAGGCCTGGGCAGGCACAATATATCATCTTCACAGGCCTACATTACAAACATAATTTCCAAATCGATGTCACTGTGCGAGTAAGGCCTATTTAAGATCGCAACTGAAATGGCATACGGCCTCTCGCCAGGGTGGTGGTGGGAATTTGTGACAACTGAGCTTAGCGGGCGGCGAAGTGAACGCGGCAGCCGGAAATATTATTATTTTTTCATGAAATTGGCTATGTTTTTGTGAAATTTATAGGCTATATAGAGAACGAAAAAACCCCGTATTATTAACCGGTTTATAGGGGATTCAGAATAACATTTCTGTTCCGGAACAGCTGAAGACCATTTGGTTTCCGTTTCCGTTTCCGTTCCTCGTAAAATTCCGTTTTCGTTTTCGTTCCTTGAACCGGTTCGGAGCCCAGGACATAACACAGTACTAATATACCATACTCTAATCCACTTTTTAGACCTAACCAAGTACTACAATACTAATACTCTGCTGTACTCGCTAGACCTAACAGAGTAGGCCTACTACTATACTATACTTTACTCGCTAGACCTAACAGAGTACTACTATCCTATACTGTACTGTATTCGCTAGACTTTAAGGACCCACTTGAAAATGAGATGGTACATCTCAAGGGGCTATCCTTGAAATAAAGTATAAAGAAGTACTAACACAGTACTACTATACTATTGCTAGAATTTACGCAGTATTACTATACTATACTGTCCTGTACTCGCTAGACTTTAGACAGTAGAACTATACTATACTGTACTGTACTGTACTCGCTAGACTATACACACAGTAGAACTATACTGTACTGTACTCACTAGACTTTACACAGTAGAACTATACTATACCGTACTGTACTCGCTAGACTATACACAGTAGAACTATACTATACTCGCTAGACCTAACACAGCACTACTACAGTGTCTACTAGCCACTACGCTAGTCTCTACACACAATACATACTATACTTACTCTACCACTATGCAAGAGTGACAACAGTAATAACATACTAGACTTCAAATTGCACTACACTAAACACAATATGACTATACTATACTGTACTGTACCATTATGCTACACTAAGCACAATACTACTATAGTATACTGTGCTGTTCCAACATTACTAAACTAATCCGTACACTAGCCACTACACTAGACTTAACATAATATACTTTATCTACTCCACTAGACTTTACACAGTACTTATTATCTGTACTTTACTCTACTCTTCCACTATGCTATACTGAACACAACGTTATCATACTCTACCAGGATCCTAGACCAAACCCAGCATCCCCACTCTGCACTTCTATCTGTTGTCACCGACAACCAGACCGA
>NC_044068.1:17732082-17749582 GCF_902167405.1 Gadus morhua
CGTTTTTTGTGTTTGTGTGTGTGGGTGTATGTGTATGTAGCTATCTGAACTCACATTAGTATGTCTATATTGGCGGTTTAGTTTGTGTGTGTCTGAGTGAGTCTATTCAATATAGAGAAATATGACCAGACTACTAGACTATGATTTCATGTTTGGCCTGCCTCACTGTGGCTACAGACACACAAACGCACAAACATACTAGACACATAGATACAGCGTCACATCACACCCCACGGCCAGACAGGGGTGAGCCAGCAAGCTAATGAAAAACACGTGAACGCTCACACAAACATGCACGCACACACATACAAACACACACACATATACACACATACACACATACACAAAATAACTTGGTGACACACACACACACAAACAGAGTGGTTAACCTGTTGCAGGACACCCAGAAGATGGGAGGATGAGGTAGAAGAGAAAACTCTCGCTCCATCCCTCTCTTCATCTCTCTTTCCGTCCCTCTCTACATCTCTCGCTCTCCATTCCTTTATCTCTCTCTCACTCTCTCTCTCCTCTCTCTCTCTCTCTCTCTCTCTCTCTCTCTCTCTCTCTCTCCCTCTCTCTCTCTCTCTCTCTCTCTCCTCTCTCTCTCTCTCTCTCTCTCTCTCTCTCTCTCTCTCTCTCGCTCTCTCTCTCTCTCTCTCTATCCCTCTCTCTTCATCCCTCTTTCTCTGTCTCTAGCGGCTATTCCAGATCCCTGTTACCATGGTGACCCAAAACACAACCCTGATATTATAGACACAATGCCGCCACAGTCCTGAACAGAGCTTTCAGTTTGATTTTGTTTCTATCCCTCCTTCATCTCTCTCTCCATCCCTCCTCTTCCCCCTCCCCTGCATCTCCCTCTGTCCTTGTCTGGCTCAGATTATTTATTTTTTCCTTTAATACCTTTTCCTGTTGACTCGTCTCTCTCCCTCTCCCTCTCCCTCTCCCTCTCTCTCTCTCTCTCTCTCTCTCTCTCTCTCTCTCTCTCTCTCTCTCTCTCTCTCTCTCTCTAAATATCGATCTGACCATGGTGTATAGAATTAGATTCTATTTTATGAATCCAATTAATATCATGTATTTGAGAGGAAGCACTGGAAGAGAGAAATCGATAGAAGAGGAGAGGAGACAAAGAAGAAACCTCAACAATAAAACATGCAGGAAGGAGGATAATGTGTGCGCCTGCGTGTGTGTGTGTGTGCGTGCATGTGCATGTGTGTGTGTGTGTGTGTGCATTTGTGTGTGTGGGCCTGTGTGTGTATGTGTGTTGGGTATGACAGTGTATATGAAATGTTCTGTCACTTTAATACAGTATGACATCTCTCTTCATCAGATCAGCGTTTGTGTGCGTGATTGTGTGTCCTTTTTTTGGAGAAAGAGTTTGACGTACTCTGTTCATTATGTCTTTGCACTCACTCTGATTGTCTGTGTGAGTGTGGGATTGTTTGTGTATGTGTTTGTGTGTGTGTGTGTGTGTGTGTGTGTGTGTGTGTGTGTGTGTGTGTGTGTGTGTGTGTGTGTGTGTGTGTGTGTGTGTGTTTATGTGTTAGTCCGTTTTTTTGCGGATGTGTGTAGGATGGGTATATGAATATTTATGCATGTCTGTGAACGTGCTCATCTTTTGTGTGTGTGTCTGTGTGTGTGTGTGTGTGTGTGTGTGTGTGTGTGTGTGTGTGTGTGTGTGTGTGTGTGTGTGTGTGTGTGTGTCTCTGTGTGTGTGTGTGTGTGTGTGTGTGTGTGTGTGTGTGTGTGTGTGTGTGTGTGTGTGTGTGTGTGTGTTTGTGTGTGTGTGTGTGTGTGCTGTCTCTTCATTAACACATCAAGTCTTTTACTCAAAGGTGAAACATTCTGGAATATTCTACTCTGCATAAATTAGCATACATTTGCATACCAAACTCTGACTTGGTGAGCCTGCCTCTTTTGGTCAGACAGTATTTTACTTTTCCTAATCGCTTCATAATCAGGCTACTCTCTCATTGTCCCCCTCAGTGTGTTAATAGCTCCCGAATCCCAATTCTCTACTGGTTGACACTAGGAGCTGTCCAATACAACCCTAGTCTTCTACTGGTGGGAACTGTGAGCGTACCAGCAAATCCAGTCTTCTACTAGTGGACATGGTGAGATTCCCAATACAACAACAGTCACCTGGTGTGTTTGTTTGTGTGTGTGTTTTTGTTTAATACTCTCACACACACAAACACAGACACATATATTCTCACTATAAAAAGCCTTCAAGCACTTTAATACATTTTCAAACAATTGCCAGTAAGCACACACACAAAATCATATGCACACAACTTGAAGATGTTGCTACCGTCAACCTCCATTGTCACAATAAAAAACACTGTCCGGACTGCATGCGTGCGCGCGTGCATGTGTGTGTGCTTGTGTGAGCGTGCGTGAGATGCTCCCAAACACTGGAACATGTACCACTGGGCGTTGGCTTATTATTTAATTCACGTTGTTTTTGCACGTTAACATTCTGTCATTGTGTCAATGGTTTTCATTTTCATTGTAGTGCACTCATACAGTAAGGAATACAAAGGGATTGTTTGTTTTTACCAAAGAGAAAAAGGGGGACAGTAGTTAGTTGAGTGCTGCAAGCAGCGCTCAACTATTGTTCTTCATAAGTTTTATTCTTTCCTTCTTTCTTTCTTTCTTTATTATTCTCAACAAATTTTGGGACCTATCTCCTTCCTCAATTTTTTACCTAGAGACTTCATTACAATTTTAAAATATAAATGATAGCTTGGAATCGCCCGCTTCATTTAAGATTTTTTAAATATTTTATACTTTTAAGATATTCTACTTTTAAAATACTATCTTTTTTTTTACATGGAAGTCAATGGGAGGACGGCAGAGCCGTCCTCCCATTGACTTCCATTGACTTCCATGTATCGAGAGAGAGAGAGAGAGAGAGAGAGAGAGAGAGAGAGAGAGATTTAAGACCATTTAGGATTTAACATTTTGGTATTGTAGATTAATACCTATGCGTACGGTGCCCCCTACTGGGGATGTTACGCTTTATCTGCTACAGTATTATATTTAAAGGTTGAATGGCATGCTACTTTATGGATGCTTTAATATAGATACATTATATTTATATATATATATATATATATATATAAAAGACGTTCCCGAAATTCAGCCGTGGTGCAGAATTACAGCCACTACGAGCCAGTCGCACATTGCTTCCCCCAAACGCACCGTTTTGGTGTCTGTAGCTTTAATGCAAATGAGGAGGAGAGGCGGGTCAAGGAGGAGGGTGGGGGTGTGGCCCTGAGCCGCTTGCGGCCACGGAACCATGCACTGTTTACAGGGGATGTATCCCAATGCCGAGGCGCACACAGCCTTTGGCCGTGTTCTGTAAATATTCGGGAGTCCTGGAGCTCTATATCTAAATAATATCATCTTATACATAGATATCTATATCATAGCATATATATTATCAGGGCCAAATGCTGTTTGCGCCTCCAGAAGGTATAATGGATCTCAAACGACTGCGTCGGGTTCTCCAACGTCTCTGGTTCTTCCACGTCCACATCAATCTGAAGTAGACTAAACGACGACATGGAAGAGAAGGGATTGTTGCCCTGCGATTGTTGACCGCGATTTTCTCCCGCCGGAGCCTCGCCACCTCGGCAGCGGGCAGCGCTTAGGCACCGCCGCCTCCTGCAGCGGGCAGCGGGCAGTGCCGAGGCGGAGGTCGCTCAGCAGCGGGGCTCAAGCGGCAGACAATCTCGGACAACAATCCCTTTCTCCTCCATGTCTTGGTTCATGTACATCAGGGAGCCAAAGCCAAAGTTCCTTTCCCCCCCCCCCCCCCCCCCCCCCAATACCTTCTTAACCATGGCCGAGATAACCCCCACTACGAGCCAACACTTGCGTTAAGGTGTGTGTAATCACACACACACACACACACACACACACACACACACACACACACACACACACACACACACACACACACACACACACACACACACACACACACACACACACACACACACACACACACACACAGTGCTCGCAAGGTCTTAGCTCATTGTCTCATTGGCGGGCCAAATTCTCTGGGCAGGCAAGGCAGAGAAAGGGGAGGTAGCTGGGTCCCTTATGACGACATATGGGGCCACTTTCCAAATCAGCGAGCTTGAGCTTCCATTTTTTTTTTTTGAGCTTCCAAGGCGAGCTGGATACCTGGTGCTCGTTTTACACCGAACGCAAGTTTTAGCCACTGGGGGACCATAGGCAGGCGAGGGGAACTAATATTAATGTTAGAAAACCTCATAAAGTGAGATTTTCATGCCATGGGAACTTTAATTAATACTGACTTTGAAAGTATATACAAACAACATGCTTCAAAGAAATATCGAGGAGCTGTTTCAACCATCACATTTAATTGAAATATACAAATGATATATTTCTATACATATAAAAAAATACAAATTATTACGATTAAAAGTCAATGAGATGTTCCTGGGGAGCCTTTAATCCTTCCTTGCTTTGGGTTTAGGGGCTGAGAAACAAGAAATAAAGAGAAGATGGTAAATTATATAGTTTGAGAGGTCTTAATTAGATTGAATAAAGACAAGAAGATCATTATTCACCGTTTGGGTTCTCCTGTTTGTAAAAGGCCTTCAGCATCTCAACCGCCTCCTGTGCCCTGTAGCCTGCTACACACTGCACACATGTACACACACACACACACACACACACACACACAAATGAAAGAAATTTGCATGCAATAGCAAAACAACACAAAACACAATTTGATCAAACGCAGGCAGGTTAAACAACACAAACATGAACTCAACTGCTTTCTTGCTTAACATTACAAGCAAGGGCCTAGGCCCTGGAAAAACGCATAAATAAACCAAGGGAAAATAATAACTTGGATCCTTTTCGGCACACATAAACACATACCATTAAACTGTTACTGGGACCTTTACATGTCCTACTTGTCTGCACGATTTATAAATATATTGATACAAGTATAAATATAGATAATGACAGCAGTAGTAAACAGTCGAGTGTCTTGACTTGGGACCGACCACAGACCTTGAAGGCGGTCCCAGTGTGAGGGAGCTGTGCAGCCGAGACGTCCAGCACCGAGC
Organism: Gadus morhua; assembly: GCF_902167405.1. NCBI lineage: Eukaryota > Metazoa > Chordata > Actinopteri > Gadiformes > Gadidae > Gadus > Gadus morhua. Next base: position 17,737,194 of record NC_044068.1, read on the forward strand.
CACAGCCTCCGAACCGCTCGTTGCCACAGCCATACACCACCACCGGGATGTCTGGGGGGGACCGGGTCAAAGAACCTCGTAACAATAGGACATCTGACACACACACACACACACACATGCACACAATGAACTGAATTCAGGATTCAGGATTACAAATCACATGGATTTACAAACATTTACACACACAAACGCCCACAATCAAAGAGTGAGGATACGGAGCAGGCGCAGGGCAGCCGCACACATGATGCAGGGCTCCACCGTGACGTAGAGGACCGTCCTCATGCACACACTCTGGGGATCCACGTCGCCATGCCGACACCACTCCAGCACCTGGTCCAGGGCCACCATCTCAGCATGACGGGTGGCCTGAGACGGACACACACACACACACACACACACACACACACACACACACACACAAAAGTTGATCAATAACTAAAATGAACGTAAACTAATTTATGTTACCAATCGCGAATATTTTAATATTCTCCAAGTGTGTGCACCGATTAAAATGAATGCTTCAATATACCATTGATTATTATTTATTTATTCATGTAGTGTAGCATTGACATACGAAAGGATAAATCAGATGTACACACTTAAACCAATGTAGTACTCTCTACTCTTACATTTTTGGTCTCGTTGACCTCGTTTCTGCCCTTTCCCACGACCTGGTTGTTGTAGACCATGAGGCAGCCGACGGGAACCTCTCCGTTCTCCAGAGCATCCTTGGCCTGAGCACAGAAAACTATCAAGGACCAGGACAGACAGCTGTTGAGATCACCAGCACTCTTGGCTCAAATACGACCCAATAGATGCAAACACGCACATTTAAATTGTAAGCACGAACATGTCAGCGTGGTATGAAGCCATAGGTGTCAATTCGATTGTTGGCTCACTGGTACTTTGAATGAACATTTACCATGTCAAAAGCACTGGCCATCCACTTTTCAATTTCTCCATCGGTTGGACAGAAGCCCGGTTTTAAATCAGCGCCGTTCATTTCGGTCTCCGTTCCCATGATTACTCAAGTTACAATTTACAACGACAAAGTTAACAAAAGGTGCATGAGTTATTATGAAATTTAGAAGTGTAAATACAGGAGGACCTTCATCGTAAACACCATGCCGCAGCACCCGAAGGGGAAGATAATATTGGTGGGACTGGGACCGCACCAGACATGAGTAGTCGAGCGGGGAACAGCAGACCACACCAGACATGAGTAGTCGAGCGGCGAAGAGCACACTTCCTGCTTACTTGCTGTCTGTCCCTCATCTGACCACCATGGAGGTAGACTCCAGCTAGCGATTAGTTTCCCCGAACCGATGTTTAGGCTGTAGCAGTCGTTTAAACGTGCTTGTTGTGCGGATTGTCCCGATCTGCGGGTTACAGCCACAATGTTCTCGTCTGTTTGGAATTTCGTGAAACGCCACAAGAGGAAATTCATCTTTACAGGAGCTCTTGTCGGAGGTAACTTCATGTGTAACTTAATGTGTATGCTAATAAGTAGCATATTAGCCCTTCAGGAGGGCTGTCACACTAGCAATGACCCTGCAAAGCAAAGGATCACTATTACGAAGTTGTTAAGCACTGTGTTTTCTGCAGATGTGTTGACTGTCGCACCATTGTGGTGCAACATGTTGTGGTTAGCATGTAGGCTAAGTCAACAGCAGGTGGATTTACAAGTTTGACTGTGGGAGATTATGTTGATGATTCTGAAACAAAGGTGATGAACGTTATACCTGGGTACTGCGTCCCATAATGTAGTGAAATGTTATCTGTTTTGTTGCTTGTGACATACTTAAGGAAGAGTTCAAACTCTGGACAGTCTGTTTTTATCCTCAAATTGGGAATACCTATATTATCGACCCTTGCAAATACTATGCTTTGTATTTATTTGTCGTAATTACATTATAACACTGGACTTTAATCACTCTGTCTGATGTAAATATGAGGTAAACTGTGCTAACAGTGGAACAGGGTATATGCATGACAATTGATAGTTATTTGAGATATTTTAATATATATGTATATATATATATGTCTTGACTGCAAAATAATACATATGTCTTGACTGCAAAATATTATGTCTGCATCTTCAAAAGATCATAATTTCCCAGCAACGTTATACTTTGTTCGAAGAAAATTTTATTATTTTAAGCCCAATAAGACAGTTCTATCTGAAAACTTTCTGCTAACTCTTTATATGGGTTACATGGTGACGTCATAGTATTTTGGTCAATGTTAAGTAATTTATTCGTCATTATTAGTCATTCATTATGCAATGAGATTGTTGTGTTTGAAACTGCCATTATGTTTCTCACACGAGAAATGGAAAAACAACGTTTTGATTAGCCTATTATGCGTATATTTACTTTAGTTTAGGCGTTGCATGACTACAATTCTGTTGTCAATGAGTACTCTCACAACCCTGGCTTATCACCACCAAAAAATCCCATGATGCATTCTGATTAACAAGCCCAGTAGCAACATTTTGCTAATTGATCCGTGACTCCTCCCCCTGGCAGGGGCGTACTTCCTGGGGAGGTATGCCCAGAAGAAGATGCGGGACATCGGGGAGCGGGAGGCGGGGGAGTACATCTCCCAGGCCCGCCGGCAGTTCCACTTCGAGAGCAACCAGAGGACGTGCAACATGACCGGTGAGCACCTCGGCTCACCAAGAGGCTACCGATCAGTTTACCGGCTGAATGAAGAGCTCCAATCACAGTGGGAGCATCCATGACTTGTGGCAATGAAAAGCAATTTGAGGACCACTGGGTCTTTTCAACCACTGTAACTGTGTGTGTGTGTGTGTGTGTGTGTGTGTGTGTGTGTGTGTGTGTGTGTGTGTGTGTGTGTGTGTGTGTGTGTGTGTGTGTGCGTGCAGTTCTGTCCATGCTCCCTACACTAAGAGAAGCCATCATTCACCAGCTGAACTCGGAGAGCCTCACAGCGCTGCTCAAAACCAAGTAAGTGGAACCCAAAACACATTTATTATCCTAACTTCCTAACTCTTTCGTAGTGGTGATGCGCTACATCATGCTATAATAACTGTTTTGGAGCTGTAGGACTGTTACGTCTATTAATAAAACTGTCTATGATACTTTTTATTCTGAATAATGGTCCAACAGCTTCTATGTTCATTCGATTAGATGAGGTAGACATATAATGAGGACAAAAAAACATATACAATCGCATCGCAAACCACCCCATACCATGAAAATGTTAATAAATCTACATAAACAGGTCACAACTACAACTTTTGAGTAGCCCTTATTTAGGATAAAAGTGTCTGAGTTCCTAATTAATTAGTAAATAATAAAAATCCTACAGAAATTGTGTTGGTAGTTTCTGTTATATTTTATGTCAGTCTAATTCTTCTCCTCTTGCCCCTCCCCCTCAACAGACCAGCAAATAGGCTGGAGATCTGGGAGGACCTGAAGATCATCAGTAAGTTCATCTTCTTTCTTCACATCAGGCATATGCAAAATGATCTAGCGAAGCCAGTGATTAAACCGACGGCCTTCTCCAACTTTATGGAGATTAGTTATTAAAAGAATAAGGAAACGGTATTTGTAGGATGTTTGACTCTTAGCCTGGGATCAATCCCAAAGCTCACAGCCTAATCTGAGGGCCATCCTTGAGCAAGATGCCCTCTAAACCCTACCTGCTCCTGATCACATGTATCTGAATTCATAGTTAGTCATTCAGACTGCTGAAAGATTGTTCAAGAGATGGATTGTGCAAAACGGTCCATAAAACGCCTGCATGAGATTCCTCAGCAACTGAGCTACGTATGCTAAGGAAGGGCCCAGAGGGAGGGTTGTGGGGGAGGTGGCGCCCGGCGGTGCTGACCTGGGTCCTAATGCCCTCCAGGTTTCACGCGGAGCATCGCGGCCGTCTACAGCACCTGCATGCTGGTGGTGCTGCTCAGGGTGAAGCTCAACATCATCGGGGGATACCTGTACCTGGACAACTCGGCAGGGGGCGCCGCCGCCGTACGTAGACCGCCGGGGGGGGGGGGGGGGGGGGAGTATGTGTGTCTGTGTGTCTGTGTCTGAGTCTGTGAACATGGAAATATATGGAGGAGAAAGGACTGAATGAGGGGAAATAGGATGAGGCAATGAATGAAATTAGAAAAAAACATCTCTCGGAGATATTCTTTTTAGAAGTCAGTTATTGTTTGACATTGATGAGACAGGAATTGGACAAAAATGCGAGTGATGGCGTTGACATGTGCGTGCTGTTGACGTTTTGGCTTTGTGTGTCCAGAGCTCCATGGCTCCTCCAGACGTGCAGCAGCAGTATCTGTCCAGTATTCAGCACCTCCTGGGAGATGGTAGGATAACACACACACCCAACATAATACACACACACCCAACATCATGCACACACACCCAAAATCATACAAACACCCCCAACATAATACACACACACACACAAACCCAACATCATACACACGAATCTACCCCCCTCTCTCTTACTTTCTTACCCCCCCAGGTCTAACAGAGTTGATAACGGTGGTGAAGCGAGCGGTCCAGGAGACATTTGGAGAGTGAGTGTCCGACCGTGTAGTCTTCTGTATGTTGATTTATTACTTAATATTTAGTTTGTCTCTATTGGGCCGGGGGGTCTCGGTGTGTCTATATGCGTTTGTGTGTCTATGCGTGTGTGTTGGCATTTGTGGACACGTTTCCATGTCGGTGATCCGTTGTGTGTGTGTGCAGTGTGTCTCTGAAGCACAGCCTCTCTCTGTCGGAGCTGGAGCAGCAGGTGAGCTGGGTGAGGGCCCAGGTGGAGGGGGGCTCCTCGACGGACCCCGGGGCACCCTCCCACCGGCCCCTCACCTGGTACATGATGGCCGACGAGGAGAGCACGCTGGCCGACCAGGTGAGACGAGTCACCTGATATCCCGAAGACAAACCCATGCAAATCTTATTGAGAGGAACTAGTGACGTTTGTTAATATTGACCTTTGCCGGCCTCCAACTGCCATTTGACTGTTTGAACTCACTTCTCTGCTCTCATCTGTGTTCTACTCCATGTCCGGTCCTTCCCCACAGGCTTGTGGGCTGACAGAGAACGACGTGTTGACAGTGAAGCTGCTCAACGAGACCAGGGACATGTTGGAGAGGTAAACCACACATACAGAGTACTGCTCAAAGTCAATGGTCCTTTATTTATGGTCGTTTACAACCAGGGGAGGAGGTCAACCACCTCATCCAAAGCACAGTCCTTATCAGTCCGGTGTGCAGGGGGTCGCCGTAGCAGGGTTCTCGTGTAAAACAGTCGCTACACCGTGGGGGGAATCAGACGCTCCAGGTCACAACACATAATTAAATGTTATTCGTTCTCTCTCTCTAGTCGGCGGTACGTTACTTCAACAAGATCACTCCGATGCTGTCTGTAGTTGCTAGCCCCCCATGTGGCAGCCTGCTCTCCCTTTAACCCCAAGCACTGCCGGCTTTACGATCCTCAGGTCTGCCTTGCTAGGGGAAGAAGTCCATATAAGGCTTGGGGGGTGGAGCCAGCAGGCAGCAAGATATCTCCTTTTAAACTACTATTCCCCTCACCCCTCCCTGCCATCTGCTACCCAACCTTCCCCTCAGACCGGGAGGGAAAGGGCAGTCTAGCTACCTAAAGCCTCCCTCCTGGAAAAGCCCTCGGCATTCCCATTGGCTGGCCCTGACCTGTCGACGACTGAGAAAGCAGAGGGTTTCAGTGATCGGAGCCAGCGGGCGTAGTTCCCTCTCCGCCCTGGAGATGTTTGGTTTCCCATGGCAACAGTTTCCGGCTCATAAACATGACGCGGGAGGTGCTCCTCACCTCCTTGTAGTTGCGACAAGACGGCCCCCAACCCGTTTTCCGACGCATCCGTCTGCACCCCCGGTGGTTTGGTGAGGTCAAGGGTTACCAGCATGGCGTCTGAACACAGTGCTCCCTTCAGGTCCTGGGAGGTGTTCCCCGTCTCCGCGGTTCAGGTCACATGGGGCGAGCAGACGGCCCCTGGTCAGATCCGTCAGGGGGGGGGGGGTTCAAAGTGGGAACAAACCTCAGATAGTAGCTGGTCAGCCCCACAAATGCGCGTACCTTTTTCTTCGTGAGGGCGTGGCCAGTTCTGTATCACCTCAACTTTATACATCTAGGGTTTCACGCATCCCTCCCCCCCCCACCCCGACAGCGTAGCCCAGCTACTCAGCCTCCTGCAGGCCAAAGGGTTTCTTCCTGTAGCGGAACAGCCCAACAGGAGGGGCCAATGCATTTCTCTCCCGTGCCTCGGGAGCTAAGCAGCGGCCGACAGCCCTCTGTCAGGTCCAGCGCGCTGATATACCGGGCGGCTCCTAGCCGTTCTATCAGTTCATCTATTCGGGGCGTGGGGTAGACGTGGTGATATACAGACAGACTCCCCGCACCTCGATGGGCTTTGCGCCCCCAAGGCCCCACAGCTGGAGAGCACTGGTCAGCTAGGGATCCTCCAATTGAGCCGCCCCTCCGTCCCTTGCCGGGATCCCCCCATGGTCGTCTGTCTGTCTGTCTGTCTGTCTGTCTGTCTGTCTGTCTGTCTGCCTGCCTGCCTGCCTTCCTGCCTGCCTGCCTGCCTGCCTGCCTGCCTGCCTGCCTGCCTGCCTGCCTGCCTGCCTGCCTGTCTGTCTGTCTGTCTGTCTGTCTGGTCGATACCTCCAGCCGATCACTCTCTCTAGTCGGCTGTCTGTAGCCCCCCCTGTGGCAGCCTGCTCTCCCTTTAACTGCTTAACCAGGATCAGGTCCATATAAGGCTTGGGGGTGGAGCCAGCGGGCTGAAAGATAACTCCACTCAGCTACTGTTCCCCTCAGTCCTCCCTGCCGTCTGCCACAGTGTGTTTAATTCTTTCTTCCTTTTGTCGCCTGTAGTCCGGACTTCAACACGGTCCTCACCACGGTCCTCAACCGAGGCTTCTCTCGTCTCCTTGACAACCTGTCAGAGTTCTTCCGCCCGCCCCCCGGGGACTCGGCCCCCATCTCCGCTGCTGATAGGTCAGTTTCACCATGGATCTGCCGGTCGACCAATCAGTGTCGACCCGTGTTGTTTACTATCTGATAGTGACGGACAGTTTAGACCATTGCGTTGAAGTTCCTCTATTCAGATATCATCTCACGCGTCTGTCTGTTTTCCCGTCCGTCCTTCCAGCCTAGCTGAGGTGAGCCTACCACTGGCCAAGATCATCCCCATCATCAACGGTCAGATCAACACCATCTGCAGTGAGACCCCCAGCTACTTTGTCCAGGTAACACCCCTCAGAATACATGAGCACCAGTTAGACAAGCATGACTCAATTCATGTGGAATATGAACCAATGCACCCAAGTTCCCCTCGAGTACTAACTAACAACACTTTGTTTTTGTTTCTATGTTTGCACCCAACCTTTGTCCTTTGTAATGCTGCTGCTCTATGTGCCTTCAATTGCCCCCTGGGGACAATTCTTTTTTTTTTTTTTTTTGAATTGAAGTAAGGCTGGTCGATTTCGCCAGAAGGATTTAAACTTTTACAAATACGATTCTGATGTTCAGCCATTTCCCAAACCGTAGGAAAGTAAAAATGCAAATGATTGAATTAAACCGGAAAGAAAGCCCAGCCCTATCCTCAAGATGTGTTTTTGTAGAACCAGCTCCATTACCAAAGTGGCTCCCACTCCATCCTCAACCCACTCTGTTATAATACCCCGCTTGCTTCATTCCGGCAATAATTCTCTCCATCTCTCTCTCTCTCCTTCCCATCACTCCCCTCTCTTGTTTGTCTCCCGCCTCCTTTCCCCCTGTCTCCCCCCCCCCCCCCCCCCCACCTCAGGACCTGCTGATGATAGAGCAGGTGAAGGACTTTGCGGCAAACATCTACGAGAGCTTCAGCGTCCCGCAGGACCTTCAGAAGTGAAGCAAAAACCCAGAGTAGGAAGAAGATTGGGGTGGCACTACAACTACGGAGGAGGAAGATGATGATGCTTCCGGAGCAGCCCTACCTGACCCGCCACCCCCTTGGTCCTAGTGCCCCTGGTCCTGCACACTCAGTACAGAGTGGGGACCTCTCTATTGTTGGAGATCGAGTGCTAGTCATGTGACTGGTGTGTTACCGGACACATGTTGGATGGGCCGGTTGTCACTGCTGGATGCATCCTGGAAAATTTAGTTTTTAATTAAGCCTTGGATTTGATTCTTGGTTTCGTCACCGACGCAAAATAGGGAAAACACTACAATGCAAGTTCCCTAACCCACAACCAACGAAATGTCAGTTTAACAGTAATTGACCTTACATTGCAGCATTGACGCTATACTTTCTGACTCAACACATACAGCTCAGTCTCAGGCACAAGGAGAAAATCGGAGTTAGAAAGAAACAGTATGCCAAACAAGTTCTTGGCACAGCAAATTGTGCTGGATTGAACTGGCCTCAAGTTGGGTGTTGTTGCTCACTTTATTCACTAGGTGTCACCCACGTTTCACAGCTGTGACGGTTTCTTAGACTTTTCAAACCATTGTTTTCTTTATTCTTTTGTGAAAATATATCTTCAAATATCTATAAGTATTGGCCATCCAATTTCCTACCTTGGCTGATCAATTATTCCAGATTGAGTCTCCATCCTGAGTCCCCCTGATCTTTTAGATTTGGTTCTTTTCTGCTTTAGTTCCTACAAAAACGACATTATAGGGTTGTATAACCCCCCCTCCAGTTTATTTAATTATAATTGTTGTACTCTCTGTGTTTAGGTTGTTGCAGATTCAGTTTAATACTTGAAGACAGGTAGATTTATGGTAACATTTAAATTGAAAAAACGTTTGAGGCTGTTAACAATGTGTATTTTTAAAGCATGACTTCTAACCATAATGACCCGGTCATGACCACTCGTTTGCCTTTATCATCGGCCAATGAGAGCTGCCGATGATGATCCTGAGTAAGGCATCGAGTAACAGAATTAAGTGCTGACTGCTAATTGGGTGTAAACAGAATGTAACACTGTAAATAATAAAATATTTGGCTGTTTTTTTAACATAAGTCGCTGAATGGTGTAAATGAAGGTGTTTGTGTCGACCCATTGAATAAACAAAGTCAAATGAACTTTAATATATAACTGATCTCTGAGGGTGTATCTCTTCCCATACTATAAATGCAAGTTTATGAATAGCTCAAAAGATTACAGATTATATAATATTTATATGACATGGGTTAGGGAGGCAGCGATTAATAGGCTAATAACCGCGCTATTAAAATGTCACGATTTGGTAACCGTAAAGGCCTAGCTAAACCGAGTGTTCTGGTCTCACTCTCCAATCAGGAACGTTGGTACATTATGTTGCAACAATTGCAAAGTAAGGGTCATTAAAGGCGTAATATTATGCCACAAATGGGAGTGTCTACCTAGATTTATGATTGGGTAGATCAGTCTACCAGCCTACCCAGTAGACTGTAGCAACTAGTAGCTGCCTTCACGTGCCATGGAAATAATGGTAAATACCAAAAGCCGAAAAGAAAATTTCAAATGAATACCCCCTCACGTCGTAATTTCCACTGGAGAGCTCGTAGAATATTTTGATACATGAGCTGCCAAGATGAGGTAACCCTGGACCTTTTCAACATGGTGGAGAGCAATGCAAAAAAAACAATTATTCATAATCTATAAAATATACAGCATATTATTTACAGTTTGTGTCTTGATAAATCCTCTTCTTGCTGTAGCAGATGATTTAGTCAGTCTAAAATTGTTTTACCCAAGTTAAAGGTCAGGATCTGTGGGTCTGCCATGTTTCATTTCACTACAACAACAAAAGCACTTGAACATAACGCACTCGTAATTTCCAGTTCAAATGGAAAGGATCATCTTTTCTATAGCACATGAAGGCTATATCTATCTATATCTATGAAGGCTATATCTATCTATTATCTATCCATCATACATCTAGGTGGACACTCCCACTTGTGATGATAAGACAGGAAAGGGCACTTTTTCAAATGGCTTATAATTGCTAATCACACTGCCTCCTGGAGGCATAATATCACCCCTTTCAAAAAAAAAAAAAGTTGCGGCACAACCTACAGACTGTAAAAAAGAACGAAAACAAAGTTACCACAGCGATGCACCAGTTTAAAATCCTTAGTGGCCAAAATGGCCATGCTGTCACGAGAGCTTCATTTATGTTTGAGGGGGGCTAGGCTACATTAGCAAAACAATGACTATAGGCCTACTAGCTTTTGCAATCGTTTTTTCCAAAACTCTCAACTCAGAGCTGTTCCTCTACTTCTGACCACCTTCTGGGATGATTACTTGATGAATGGTTGGTACAACGTTAAGTCAGGGTGGCTCCCAATTTGCTATTGTCATTCCCATGTGACACTTGACATACCATCGGCTGTTGTGGGGATTTCCCTCACCCTACACAGGATATCGGATCATAACTGAACGATGAGACCCCTCTCCCTAATAAACGCTGTTAAACTTCCCCGTACAACAGAATAATCGGACAAAAAAATCGGAAGAACAATCAACCAATTGGGGCTTTGCATGACCACAGTCGGAAGGGGGAAATCCAGCAGAAAGTCTCAAAATGTCCTGCAGTGTGTACCCATGTTTACAGGAAATAGTTCTGACATTCAGTTTGTAGGACTTTTGGATACATAGGAAATAAAAAAAAATCGTATAGTATTTCTTTTGAAGAAGATACAAAAGATACACACATATCGTTGTATTCACTTTTGCTTAACATTATGCCCTGATGCAGTAGACCTACATGTTTTTTTGAAAATGTTTGTCATGTGTGCACGCTTGATTGTAGAAGAAAGAGAAAAAAAATTCTGTGCACGAGTAGATGTACTTGCCGTACGAAAAGCACAAGAGTGTCGATGTGTTTTGCCCACAATTGCTGTTTCACCACTGCCAGTCAGCCGGCCAGCAATTGCACTGTGGCAAGAGGAGACCTTTTGGTTTTCAGTAACCAGTGGTAAACAAAGAACAATTGATGCTGGCCGCTGCCAGTCAAGACTCCGCCGGTCCGACTCATCACAACCAGACGGACTGAACTTGTCCGGATATAGAGCGAAGGGGATAATAGATTCTTTGTCACGTGAATTAAGTGTGTGTGGTGAGCCTTGTTTCCTCAAAGTTGTGTCAGCCATCACGTTCCCAACTGCACAACAGGTTCACTTTAATTGCACCCGTGGTCACACAATTTGCCCTTTGTTGGGACGAGTGGGCGCTGGCAGTGTTCTGGAGAAGCCAGGGGGAAGCACCCAGCCTTGGACGTTAACCGGAGGCAAACCCATACCTGTTTATCTGTTTAAAGAAAATACAGGAATTTTTCATAATGCAATAGATGAGGATCAGGGTGTTTAGTATCCCATCTTAATATACATATAGCTGTGTTATTAAAGCCTTAAAATAACCTGTTTGGAAGAGATGGAGTTCCCTTTATGTAGATGCATTATTTGTCGGTTATTATTTTTTGTAGGACTTGTCAAGTCAAGTAAATAAGGCCTTTTACTATGATCCATCCTTGAACTACTTTCAAGAACTTACTTTCTTTGTGTGTGTGTGTGTGTGTGTGTGTGTGTGTGTGTGTGTGTGTGTGTGTGTGTGTGTGTGTGTGTGTGTGTGTGTGTGTGTGTGTGTGTGTGTGTGTGTGTGTGTGTGTGTGTGTGTGTGTGTGTTTGAGAGATATGTTGGGAACCATATGGCCCTGGGCTTGTGCAGAGCTGGAGGTCTCTCTCTCTCTCTCTCTCTCTCTTTCTCTCTGTCTCTCTCTCTCTGTCTTTCTCTCTGTCTCTCTCTCTCTCTCTCGCCCACTCTAAACAACAGGTGATTACTGATTACTTCTTGAGAAGAAGGAGGCTGTTGTTGAAGAATAAAAATAGATTTCCTTCTCAGACATTTCACAAACTTCCTGGTCGCCCAAGACACCTTTGGGCATTACCTTGTCGCTGATCTCAGGGCAATGGCACTGTGTGTGTGTGTGTGTGTGTGTGTGTGTGTGTGTGTGTGTGTGTGTGTGTGTGTGTGTGTGTGTGTGTGTGTGTGTGTGTGTGTGTGTGTGTGTGTGTGTGTGTGTTTGTGTGTGTGTGTGTATTTGTGTGTGCTTGTGTGTGTGTGTGTATGCGTGTGTATGTGTGTGCGTGTTGGTTTAGCAGTGGGTCAGCATGTGTGTAAACTTGTCAGGCTGGTGCGTGTGTGTGTGCTTCATTATGTGTATGTGGGGCTTTGTATTTGTGTAAAAGTTTCAGGTAACTTTGTGTGGGGGCATGTGCTTGAGTGGTTGTGTATGTGTGTATATGTGTGGGTATGGATTCGTGTGTGCTTGTGTAGTTGTGTGCGGGTGTGAATGTGTGCGTGTGCTTATGTTGGGGTTGTGTGTGGGTGTGTACAAGGAGCT